>NC_053156.1:8015756-8040143 GCF_016835505.1 Polypterus senegalus
TTTGTAGCCTGGAGACCAAAACTGCACACAGTACTCAAGATGAGGCCTCACCAGTGCATTATAAAGGTTGAGCATAACCTCCTTGGACTTGTACTCCACAGATCGTGCTATATAACCTAACATTCTGTTAGCCTTCTTAATGGCTTCTGAACACTGTTTGAAGTTGATAGCTTGGAGTCCACTATGACTCCTAAATCCTTCTCATAAGGTGTACTCTCGATTTTTCGACGCCCATTGTGTATTCAAACCTAATATTTTTACTTCCTATGTGTAATACTTTACATTTACTGACATTAAATTTCATCTGCCACAAATCTGCCCAAGCCTGTATGCTATCCAAGTCCTTCTGTAATGATATAACGGATTCCAAATTATCTGCTAATCCACCTATCTTGGTATCATCTGCAAACTTAACCAGCTTGTTACTTATATTCCTATCTAAATCATTTATATATATTAAAAATAGCAGCGCCCTAGCACTGACCCCTGTGGAACACCACTCTTAACATCGCCAGTTCTGATGAGGTTCCTCGCACCATCACCCTCTGCTTCCTGTGTCTGAGCCAATTCTGCACCCATCTAAAAACATCACCCTGAATTCCCACTTCTTTTAACTTGATGCCCAACCTCTCATGTGGCACCTTATCAAATGCTTTCTGAAAGTCCAGATAAATAATATCATAAGCTCCACTTTGATCGTATCCTTTTGTTGCCTCCTCATAGAATTCCAACATGTTAGTAAAACACGACCTCCCTCTTCTGAACCCATGCTGACTGTTCAGAATAACTCCTGTCCTTGTCATGTGTTGCTCAATCTTATCCTTAATAATTCCTTCCATTAATTTTCCTGTGATGCTTGTTAAGCTTACTGGCCTATAGTTGCTTGGATCTGCCCTGTCACCCTTTTTATATAATGGGATGATATTTGCCATTTTCCAGTCCTTTGGAATCTCTCCAGTGCACAGTGACTTCCTAAAAATACGTGTCAAGGGTTTATATATGTACTCACTAGCCTCCTTAAGAACACGAGGATAAATATTATCTGGGCCTGGTGATTTGTTTGATTTCATCTTATTTAATCTGAGCAGCACTTCTCCCTCTACAATTTCCAAATCCCTCAGTACCTCCTTAGTAGTTGTGTTTACCTCTGGCAGGTTATCCACTTGCTCACTTGTAAACACCTCAGAAAAATGTAAGTTTAGGGCATCTGCTATTTCATTGTCTGTATCTTTTAATTCCCTTTACTATTCCTGATGAACTTGACCTCCTCCTTAACTGTTCTTTTACTACTAAAATACTGAAAGAATCTCTTGGGGTCTTCTTTCGCCTTATCTGCTATATTCCTCTCCAACTGTCTTTTAGCCTCTCTGATATCCTTCTTAATGGTTGCCCTCATTTTCTCATACGCTACGGTTCTCTTTGCAGTCATTAGTCTTATATGCCTTATACAGCAGTTTTTCCTTTGCAACTTCTTTTTAAATCTTTATTAATCCATCGTGGAGATTTTTTAGTTTCCTATTACTTCCAAATTTAGGTATGTATCTGTCCTGCATTACATGTAAAACATTTTAAACCTGTTCCACTGCTCCTCGACTGTCTCCACATTTAAAAGCTTATCCCAGTCTATCCTACTTAGACTTTGTCGCATCTGCTCAAAATTAGCCCTACTAAAGTTCAACTTAACAATTTTAGTCTTTGCATCTGTACTCTTACAAAATACTGAGAATTGTATTACATTATGGTCACTTGACCCTAGTGGTTCAATCACCTCTACACCCTCAATTCTATCCTGATTATTACAGAATACTAAATCCAGATAGGCTTCACCCCTTGTTGGTGCTTTAACATGCTGTGTTAAAAAACAGTCGCCGATTACTTCTAAAACTCCTGCTCTTGTGCTCCTCCATCTGTAAGGTTATCCCAGTTAATATTTGGATAATTAAAGTCCCCATGACTATAATATCCCCCTGTAAACTTGCCTTTTTGATATTACTAAAAAGATGTGTGTTGAAATTACTGTCTGAATTGGGTGGTCTATAACACACTCCTAAAATGAGACCTTTTTCCCTAATATTTTCCAGGCGAAGCCACATGTCCTCACTAAGATGGGGCTCATCATCCAACTGAAGATGACTTACATTTAATTCCTGTTTGGCATAAACAGCAACCCCACCTCCTTTTCTGTTCTGTCTATCCTTCCTAAAAATGTGTATCCCTCTATGTTACACTCATCCCCATCTTTGTTATTTAGCCAGGTTTCTGTTATTGCTATAATATCATATTTGTGCTCTGCTACATACAACTCCAACTCACTTACCTTATTTTTGATACTTCTAGCATTAAGGCAAGCTATTTTTAATGTGTTAATCCTTCTATCTTTACGTGTTTGCTTAAAATTTACATTACTATGCATTTTTATTTCTACACCATTGTTTGTTCTTCCATGTATAGATCTAAATCTGGCCTGTCCTAAACTCCCTGCCCCTACTCTTGATCCTGGCGCTTTTGTTTAGGTGACTCATTAACCCAACTTGAACCCGTGTTTGCACCACACGCAGAATACAAAAAGCAAACAACTTAGCCGAGCCACTGGACGGCACCAACAGCACTTGTGACAGAGTCCACTGTGATGGCGACCTTCAGTTGTAGTGAACTTGTACGTTCTGAGCTTCACAAAATGTCATCAAGTTTTATAAATTGAAATACTTCATTACTTGATGGGATAACAACATCTGTTAATTTAAGGATTCCATCTTCAGTCTCAAATGTGCTTGCCTATGTTATGACACAGCAGAGGGCTAAGCCTTTATTTCCCGTCTACTCAGTTTGAGAGGAGTCAGAACAAAAGACATTTGAGGACAAACGACGAGGCTCGCTTTCAAGTTTTTTTTTAAGCAATAACATTAAGGCTGTTGAACCCCAAATGACAGTCAATTAAATGTGACCTCAAGAAAACATGAGGACTAATAATAATACTACAGTGGCCAGGGCTGAGTCACCAAAACACTGAGCTGGCATTACATCATTCAGAGCAGGAGCACCAAGCAAAATGTGAGCAATCCATTTAACATAGACAGCAAGGCAACTCAAAACAGACATGAATAACAACGAGAGCAATAATAATGGTAGAATGTAAAAGGGAGATATTTATGACAAGAACCAGGGCTCCACGAGCGAGGCACCTTATTTTAATTAAAACTTGTTTTTCATCGAGTACGTTCCCCCTGTCAGCGTTAGTTTTATACTTTTTTGACATCAGACACTGGAAACCGCTGACAAACCCTTCTGTTCATTGCCGTAGCAGCAAAAAATAAAAGTAATAAAAGCTTAACGGGCATCGCTGAACTTCTAATGAGTTTGTGACGTTAATGTGCAAATGGCCAGAAGAGACTAGAGAGGCGAGGGTAGAATGCTGTGATTCTTCCACCCGATTTCTGACACAATTGCTTCAAACATTTCGGTGCTTTGTGAGGCGTCACTTTCCTTATCAGTGCAGAAATGTACAGTGCCCTCCATAATGCTTGTGACAAAGTAACATTTTTCCTAAATAGAATAGAAAGTTACCCTTTATTTCAAATGTAATTGCTTGTTTTTTGTACTTAAAAATTTTAAGTCCAAATTATTAAAGTCAACTAGAAAGGCTACTTAGAAACGTAGGAGGCCCTGGCTGGTTAGGGTTTTTTTTTTTAAGTTTTGGACCAAACCGCTTTAAAAAGTCCTCCACTTCTCCCTCACACTGTCGATTCAAGCGCACTCTCCAAACCACTTATTTTTCACACTCTTAGTTGACTTTCTTTACATCTTCCTTGTGTTCTGCTTATTCTATTATCTTTGTTTTCTCCAAATTATGTCTTTCTTTATATTCTCATTGTTCTTATATGTATTAGCAGAGAGCTCACTTTTTGCTACCTATCCCTACGGTGTCTTGATGTAGACTGACCTCCTTCCAGTCTGAAGCCCCTTATATTACACATGTTGTATCTTTCTGACTTGGATTAAAAGTAAATTACTTTCTCCTTTTAAGTAAAATTGATTTAATGCATAACCAAATTCTTTAATGATTTGTTTTTTATCTTTAATTTTTATTAGTTAAGGTTTTTTTTTTTTTTTTTTTTTAAACTTTGGAAGCAACCCCCCCTGCATTTTTCTTTTTCTTATAAATTCCATCTTTGCTTTTTCTAATATTCCATTGCTTTCATTATTATACTCCGAGTGCTCCGTTTGCTTCCTCTCAGTGTGGTGTCCTAATGCAGACTGATGTCTGGCTCGTCTCTTCTCTCCGCATGTCTCGATGTTGTTCTCATACAGGCTGATATCTCATGTGTTCTCTGTATTATATTTAGGATTCAGTTGTTCTTTGACTTAATGTGTTACAAAATTTTGAAAAAAAATCTTAAATTAAACTATTTTCTTCTTTTGGAGTTTCACTTTTTTTAGCATTAGGGTTTGATTTTTGTTTTTTTGTTTTATTGGGTAAAAATTTAAAATGTTGTATTTTAATATCAGGGTTATTTTTTTTTTTTTAAATATCACAGTTTATTTTTTATCACTATGGTTTTCTATTTTAAACGACAAGTTTACATATTTTTTAGCACTGGTGTTTCAATTCTTAAGTTGAGGCTTTCCATGAATTCATTTTTTAGTTTACAGTTTTGTATGGAAATTAGGGTTATATTTAATAAGTTAAATACAGGTATAAATTTGGGCTTAACTTTAGGGTTTTAATAATTGTTTTAGGCTTAGAAATGTTATTTTTAACATCAGGGATGGATTGTTTTAGTTATGAGTAATTGATTTTTAACATTAGGTTTTCAATTCTTAGGTTTAGGCTTTCCGTTAATTGATTTAATTTTAAGTTTACAGTTTTATTCGAGACAGGCTTACACTTAGTAAATTGTAGATTAACAATACTATAGATTCAGAGGCTTTATTTCTTTTTGATTGTTTTTCTTTTAGGGTGTAGTTGCCTTATTTTCTCCTATAGGTATTTCTAATGTTAAAATTTCTTTCTGTTCTTGTATTTTGTATCTTTTTACCTTCTTGTTCTTCTATTCATTTTTGGTGTTGTTGTATATATATTTTTATTTCTATTTTTTCTGTTTAAAATTTTGTATTTGCTCCTATGTCACTATTATTCTTATGTTTTCTTATTTTACTTAATCTGTATCTTTTGATATTTCGTATGAATTTTGTATAATTTCCTTTTACATGTGTAGTAATTCAAATTGTTCCCCTAATTTCTGTTTAATTCTTTTTGTATTTCCCTTTTTTTGATGGTGTTTATGTCTTCCCATTCGATGTCTGTTGTCATCATCTCTTGGTGTATAGTTGGTTTAAAATAATTTGTAATCTTTTTATTTTTTTTTTGTTTTCCTCCTAGTATCTTGTTCTTGAATTTATCCTTTTTGATTCTTATTTAACCATTTCCTTTGTTGTATTGTTTCTCCTTTTCTTGTATTTCCATTATTTCTTGCCCTCCTTCTCATTTCTGTTTCAGGTGTTAGTAACCTCTTCACTCTTTTGTATTTCTACTTCTTCAGATTCTCTTTCTCGGATTGTTATTTCGTGGTGTATAGTTGGGTTGAAATTTCAAGGTTTCATTTTCTTTGCCTGTTTTGATTCCCGTGTAATTGAGTTTTTTCTTTCTGTCTTTTTGGTAAATACTGTTCCCCTTTAAATAATTCTGTAAACCATTTTTTAAATTGTTGTTCATGAGTTCATTACAGTTTGTAAGACTTGTGTTTAATGAACTGAGTCTCTCTCGGTTTCCATATACTTTTTTTTTTCTTTACTAATAGTTTTGTCGTCAGTGTTCTCGTAAATTGTGTTTGTCTACTTCTTTCTGGGATCTAATATTTGTCTTTCAACTGTTGTTCCAATTTTGTGAATTTATTTGCTAATCCTTTGATTAAATCTCCTTGGTTTCTCGTATAATTCTTTTCTAGCCCTTTTATGGCTATCAACCAATATTTGTTCCGTTCTGGTTCTGTTTTCATTATTCATTTGATCTCTTTTTTACATTTCTTTGTCTTACTGTAGTGTTTTGTAAATATCTGTGTTGTATTTATATCCCTATTTTACCATTCGCCCCTATTAGTTCCTTAATTTGTTTTTCTGCACACGTCGGTCTTATTAGGGACTTCAGACTATTTGTTTGCCTTGTAAATGTTATTGACACGATTCCTTTATAACAATTTTTCATTGTCCTTAAATGTTTAATTTTTTTTTTTTTTAAGAAAATTCTCTGTCTTGCACTCTTGTGTTACTATAATTTCTGTTTCCCCAAAACAGCTCAGATTTGTCCTTCTTTCAAAATTGAATTTATATTTTTTTTGGTCCATATCCCTTATTTGATACCTCTTTGTAAATTTCTGTTGTAATATTTAAAATTATTGTTCCTTTAGTACATTTTGCTGTAATCTGCCAATTTTATTTTATGCAGTAGTTGTTCTTTCCAATTCTTTACTTTTTGAATTTATTGTATTTATTTAGTTAGGGTATTTTAAAGATGAGGGTGTAGAAAAATTAGAAACAGGATAGAATGGTATTTGCCAGACATCTCGATTCATTGCAATTCATCAGTGGTCTTTTAGAAATTAGAAAAGAAAGAAAAATATCCTTCATTTCAAATTTTAAAATGTCTTTATAGTGTTATTAGTAGTCTGAAAATGTTTTTAATCTTAGGGAATATACAGTCATATGAAAAAAAAATTTGGGAACCCCTCTTAATTCTTTGGAGTTTTGTTTATCATTGGCTGAGCTTTCAAAGTAGCAACTTCCTTTTAATATACGACATGCCTTATGGAAACAGTAGGATTTCTGCAGTGACATTAAATTTATTGGAGTAAGAGAAAAAAATGCAATATGCATCATAAGAAAATTAGACAGGTGCACATATTTGGGCACCCAACAGAGACATCAATACTTAGTTGAGCCTCCGTTTGCTCCTTTGAGCTTCTAGACGCGGTCCTCCTATAGCCTGTGATGTGTCTGGATTCTGGATGGAGGTATTTCTGACTCTTCTTCCATACAAAATCTCTCCAGTTCAGTTCAATTTGATGGCTGGTGAGTACGGACAGCCTACTTCTAATCATCCCATAGATTTTCGATGATATTCAAGTCACAGCACATGATGGAACCTCCACCAAATTTGACAGGAGGTAGCAGGTGTTTTTCTTGGAATGCGGTGTTCTTCCGCATTGCAATGCGCTTTTTGTTATGACCAATAATTCCATTTTTGGCTCATCAGTCCAAAGCACTTTGTTCCAAAATTAATCGGGCTTGTCTAAATGAGCATTGGCATAGTTCTATGTTATTTAATGTTGACTTATTTTAATTTCTTACTATGTCTTATTTTTCTATTCTTCATTACGTAAAGCACTTCAAGCTACATTTTTATGAAAATGTACTATATAAATAAATGTGTTGTATTGTACAAGCAACTCTGTTTCTGGCGTGAGTGCAGAAAGGGCTTCTTTCTCATCACCCTGCCATACAGATGTTCTTTGTGCAAATTGTGCTGAATTGTAGAACGATGTACAGATACACCATCTGCAGCGAGATGTTCTTAGAGGTCTTTGGAGATGACATGTGGGTTGTCTGTATCCATTCTCACAATCCTGTGCATATGTCACTCCTGTATTTTTCTTGGTCTGCCAGATCTGGGTTGGTTTAACAGCAACTGTGCCTGTGGCCTTCCATTTCCTGAAAACATTCCTTACAGATGAAACTGACAGTTTAAACCTCTGAGATGGCTTTTTGTGGCCTTCCCATAAACCATGAGACTGAACAACCTTTGTTTTTAGATCTTTTGAGAGTTGCTTTGAGGATCCCATGCTGTCTGTCACTCGTCAGAGAAGAGTCTATTTCTTTCAATATTGTAGTCTCAAAGAGCTCAGTTTGCTTCCTCTCACTGTGCTGTCCTAATGCAGACTGAAGTCTGGCTCGTCTCTCCTCTCAGTAGGCCTGTATGTTTTTCTGATACAGGCTCGTGTCTCATATGTACTTCTCTGTATTATATTTAGGATTCTGTTACTCTTTGACTTAGTGTGTGTTAAAATTTAGAATTGTATTATTTCAAACCAAAAAATATATATTTTTAACTATTTAGAGTTACATTTTTTCCCAATTGGAGTTTTTTTTTTTTTTTTTTAATATTAGGGTTACTACATTTGGTTTAAGTGGAGTTTTATTCATGTGGTTTTATATAATTTTATTAGCTTTTGGTTTTAATTTTTAACATCAGGGTTTCATTGTTCTTAGCATAAGGGTTTGGTTACTTTTACATTGGTTTGACTAACATTAAGGTTTTACATGTAAACACCATGAGAATCTTTGTGAACATTGAAGGAACTGTGGGATGTGTAGACTGCAGAACAAGAACACTTAAAGAAACAAACCTTTCAAAACCTGAAAATCTTCCCACCCAATGATTAAGTTTAGGCCTGGGACTTTAAAACTGCATCTCCCCAGAAGAATATTTAAGATTAGAGCCTAAGTAGAGGTTCTCATATAAGAGCCCACTGACCTTATTAGGGTTAGAAGAGATTTGGCATTACGCCGGGTACTGGTACACTAGTTTCTACATGAAATATTTTTAGTCATATTATCCATGTATGTTTTTTCCACTACAATTTCAATATTTATAAAACCTTACTAAAACCCTAGAAAAGAAAGGAAATCTCAGTCATTTTTTACCATATTTTTAAAAGTGCTGCATTTAAAGTCTGTATCTAAAATTTGCAAAAAAAATAAAATTTGCAAATGTGAAAAATTAGATAAAAAAATACAGTGAGAAAATAACATCCAGGTTCCTATAAAAAGGGGTTAAAATGAAGTTTTCATATCTTGTAAACTATTTAAATAAGGAACTTCTTAAAGACTTTAGACATGAAGATCAACTAGTGGGATCTCTAGAAATATTTCTTAACCTCAGGGCTCCATTCAAAATTCTTAAGATCAGGTCTCTAATTTCAACTTAAATTTAGATTTAAGGGATGAAAAGCCCGGTGGCAGGCTCTCGCACACCGATTCCAAAAAAAAAAAAATTTAAAATAGTAAGCACCCAAGACCAATTATCAGCCAAAAAATACTCAAAGGAACTCTTCCGTTATTCACTAAAATAGTCTCAAAATAGTGTTCAAAATATATCTAAAAATGTGTTCATTCTGCATTTAAAAAAAAAAAATTAAAAATCAGGTATATGGCAAGGGGTTCAAATAAAATGCCCCTGCTGTCCAACATAAAAATGGCAATGAAACGCTATCTTACATTTAAAAATACACTATATAAAAGACCTAAAAAGTTATGAATCTAAAATTAAAAAGGTATAAAACAAATTTAAGATATACTTATCTTTTCAGAGGAGTAAAAAAGATAAGGGTTTAAATTCAGGCTTTAGGGTTAGAGACTAAGATTAGGATTGTAGTGGGGGGTCAGACCATAAATAATGGGGTGGGTTAAGATAAAGTTTTAGGGTTAGCAGAAGGACAAGGGCACAGGAAGGTTAAATTAAGGATTATCGCATGAGAAGAAGAAGAAACAAAACTAAGCAATCCACCCAATCTTGACCAGCCAAGAACGTCAAAAGGCTGAAGCCTCCTCCGTCAGACCAAGCAGATTATCCTTCATTCTCTGTCCAGAGAAGTATTAACTAAAACATTTGGAGTGTTAAAGGATATCTGCAAAGGTGTTGATTCAATTCTTCTAAAGACTCATTCTATTCAAGATTGTTTGTTCGAGGGGCATGTGATAAATATATAAAGTAGCATTTGGGGAAACTCCTTTTAAAGGTCCTCAGTCATATCCTTATATCCTGCCATCAGAATTATCTTCGTAGATTGAAAACAAGGATGCGATTTTCCAGCCAAGAGGTATGATTTCCAAATCCCAAAATTTTGCACTACTTCTATTTGTACGCCCACATAATTAAAATGTCATAACTGCATAAAGTTTACATCTGCCAGGACAACTTGATTCTGAGAATCTCGGCTGGCAATCCACAATATCTGGAGAAAAATTAACATTGTTTAATTAAAACTCTTTAATTTAAAATCAGAATTCACCGCCTACAATATTTGAAGGTGTGAAACAAAACGTGTGGCTACCGCAGGAACTTGCACATGTCCAGTCCTTGACATTTCATATTTAATAATCAATGTTTATTTTCCACGGTCAAAATGAAACTCAAGAAAAACACGGTAAGAAACCCATGCGTTTCCTAAGCCCTATTAATCCACACACAAACTTACAATAACTTCCTAGTTCTCATAACTCCTGCTACCCAGCACCCCTTCTTAAAGTAACAATATCCAATTAGAACCAATTATCTACCCTATTCTTAATATATAAACTAATCTTGAACTACAAATATATTTAACATATTTTCAAATTTACTGAACATAAAAACATTAATACAGAACTTGGCTCATACAATATTCGTGTTAGTTAGATGGTATGGCGTTCATCAGTTAAACCCCTTGTTTAGGTTTATTCACCTTCTTAGGTGTGTTCACCTTTCTAAATGTAGAAGTTTGTGTTTTTTTTGTATTGGAGATGAAGCCAAAACATCTGAATCTGTAGAGGTAGAAGAAAATCTGTTATTCTCACCAGCATTGTTCTGAGAGAGTGGACCATCTGCTAACAGACAAGGGGGCTGTGAAAAAAGGGGCACTAAAAGATACCCGTTTGGGAGTGGGAGGCAGAGATTGTGTAGCTGTAGACGATATCACGGTTTGATGTACTGATGTAATAACAGCCTGCATAACTCCCAAACCTGAACAGAAGAAATTCACTTCTATCCCAGAATGGGAGTAAATTAGTCCCCTAAATAAAGTCAAAGAAGAAGCTAATTTAATTTATTTTGACATTTTGATCAAGCAGAACAGATGGATTTATGCAATGCTTACATAAGTTGTCAATCACACCTTTATAAAATACTGCATCTTCCATATCACCATAACATTATCCAAATGTATTATTGAAATTTTTTTCTAAGGTTTGAGAGTTAAGTGAATAGGGTTTAAGAAATAAAGGCGATTTATTCAGCATATCTTTTGGTGAATCCATTTTCTCTCCAACTTCCAGATGATGGCTTATAGTAGTTAAAGACAGACTTTCTCCACTTTAACTGGCCAGAAGGTTGAAGGGGTTAAGTTTAGGGTTTGAGAAGATGAAAGAGACATTCTAAAAATTAAGGTTAAAGGGTAGGAAATAGTAAAAGGTTATTAAAATTTAGAAAACCACCAATGTTATGTTTGTCTAGCAGAGTCCAAAACCAAATGTTTGGGATTAAATACGTAAATCTAACCAGTTGCTTTTCCAAATCCCAATATGAATTAGAAATCTGCATTATCACCCTAGTCACCATTGTTCAAAATTTTAAGGCTTAGGAACATCACTCCCTTATCTACCCCTGGATCAAGCAGGTTTTTGACCTCATTCTGTCCAGCCTGAATTGTTCTGGTACACAAAAAGTGCTTTGTTATAAAAAGTATCTTAAGTGCTAAGTTACTTTCATGTAGAAAATCCCTATTTCGTATACATAAATGAACTAACAAACAAACTCACAAACAGAAAACATCAAAAATAAAAAAAAACTAATATATTGTGTATACATTAAATGTTATCTATATAAAAAACTTAGGCCTGAATAAAGATAAAAGATACCAAGAGCTGTTGGGACTAAAAAAAGTCCTACTCTTAAAAACTTGAAAGTCTTTAAAAAGGTGGGGAAAAAAAATGGAGAAACAAAGAAGAACAAATATTCAAACTGGGGTAGAAAAAAGAAAGAAAAGGGAGGAAGAAAAGAAAAAATAAAACCAACCAAGCAGAACCAAGTCAAAAAAGAATTCTGTTCCTAACATTTCAATTTTATCAAATCTTCATCAGAGGAACAGAATGTCTAACCTCGCTCTAGAAGCCATTTTTATATCTGCCTCCAGGTAATTAGGTCGCAGGTGGTCTAACTAGGTCAAAAGGTCAGAGGTCAAAAAACGTTCAACAAACATTTAAAAGAAACTTTATTCTGATCCCCATTCTTGAAATACTTTCTTCCCAAAAAGTTTCTGTTAAAAATATTGAATTTTCATCTTTAAAATAACAATCCTTTATTATTAAAAATAATTACCAAACAGAAAAAACAATTTAAAAAAAAATTTTGTGGGGATTAATTCTACTGAAGGGAGAAAGAAAATTTCTTTAAAAAACCTATTCTATCTAATGATGAATTATCTTCATAATGTATTTATACTTTCTCCCCTGTTTGATTTCATTCTACTGTTTAAAATCTTAATTTTTTCATCAATTAGATTCCTTTGTTTTTAAGCAAGTTTTATGCAATTCGGGAACCAGACAACGGGGAAGGTTAGGCTTACGGTTAGGCTTAGGGTAGGTGATAAAGCCATAAAGGCACGCACTGGCACACTCGGTTCCCTAATTAAACTATCATTATTTTTTAGCTCTATTCCACCACCCACTAAAATGTAAATTAATTCTTAAATAGTGAATAAAATTCCTTTTTTAAAAGAAGTTTATAATCTTGTTTAATAAAATTAAAAATATTAATAACAATTAAATCTGTATTAATAAAATTAATCGTAAAATCATTATTAGTTACACTGATGTTAAGGAGGTCTAGGAAAGCCCAATCCCGTCTATCTGGAGATGTTTTTCCGGAAACAAAGCAGCCACCGCCCTCAATCCTAAAGTTGTATCGATATTGGTATACAAAGACTCCACGTCCATCGTGAACTTGAATGAAAGAGAAGAGACTTTCAGTGTTCTAATCACCTGTAGGAAATGGTAAGTATCTTTAATATAACTGTAATGCAATTGTGACAATGGGTTTAGAAAATGATCGATATATTCTGCTATTCAATAGGATTCTGAATCACAATCTGAAATAATCAGCCTGCCTGCTGGAACGTGAAATGGAATCGGCCAACTTTCAAGGGGCTTGTGTGTTTTTGGTAGAAGATAGAATTTACGTACACTTGGTGTAGATGGCCCAAAATAGATATTGTTTTTATTTGTAATCAATATAGCCTAATCGAAAAATGTCTGTTATGATAGTTTTAATTTGTATTCTCGTAATTCATTTTTTAATGGTAAATAATGTTGCATATTTGAGAGTTGACGTTCAGCTTCTGCAATATACTGATTTGTGTCCATAATAACTAACACTGATCCTTTGTCTCCTAGTTTAATGATTATATGTTTATTTGTTCTTAGCTGTGTTAAGGCTTCCCTTTATTTTTCTGTTAAATTATCCTGTCGATTATCTACTCTATGTATATGATTTAATGTTTGACCATCCCTTTTAATTAAATTAAGGATTGGTTTTCTGACATCTGTACTTGCTGGATACCATCTAGATGGTTCCCTACATTGAATTGATTGTTCTATACCGGATGAGTAGTTAAAATAATCTAAGATTTGTAATTTCCATATTTATAAACATCCCTTCTCAATTCCTCCATGTCCACGTCCGTTGGAGTCGTGATGAAAGTTAGACCCCTCTGCAATAAGGAAACCTCCACCTCCAATAATTTGAAAACATTCAATAAATTATGTATATTTATTTCCTGGGCCAGGCAAGTCCTGTTTGGCCCGTCGAACAGTTTAACTGCTCCCACCAGTAATCCTGAATCTGATATGTCGTAGTTCCTTTCCAATTAATCCTGTTGTCTTATAATTCTGTCTGATGGAAAAATCTATTGCATCTGGAAATAACACTGTTCACAGGTTAATGGATGGCACACGAAAGGCAACAGAAGAAATGCCAGGGGGGTATTTTTCGTACATGGATTACTCATTTAGCCGGATGTAATTGTTGACGATTTGGCATGATCCTGGATCTGTCGGTTTTTCAAAACTCTTGCTGGATGTGTTGTCGTAGCAACACATCCAAATCCTCAAACCTGCTCAGAGTAGGTTTGTTCTATGTAAACAAGGATTAGCTCACACACTTAATCAGTGTCCGTGCATGGAATTCATTCAGTCATGACTTCACCGTACATGAATGAGCGACCAATTGATATCGGTATGCAAATTATAAGAAGAGAATTTCATATAGAGAGGGTTTTGCGTGATCGGCAAGATCCTTTATTGCTCCTGGAGGAAATTCTTTTCGAAAGATACCGCTTTAGCCGAGGGGGAATTCGTCCACTTCCCTTTGGGTTGTGAAGTGTAGTAATCGTGTGCGTTTCTCTTGCGGTTACTACAATTCATCTTTAAAATGATATCAAGGAGCTCCAAGAAGAGAGCGCTTGGAAATCTAAGTCGACTTAGAAGCCCGTTGTCATTTTCTGTAAATATGCACTGTCTTCTATCGAATTGAATTCGTTTATTGTTATTGTATGGTACAATGAGATTCAATATGCAAATCCTCCATAAACATTTTCTTATATAATAATAATAATAATAATAATATGGTGGGCGGCACGGTAGCGCAGTGGCAGGTTCGCTTACCGGGTCCTCCCTGCGTGGAGTTTGCATGTTCTACCCGTGTCTGTGTGGGTTTCCTCCGGTTGCTCCAGTTTCCTCCCACAGTCCAGAAATGCAGGTTAGGTGCACTGGCGATCCTAAATTGTCCCTGGTGTGTATTTGGTGTGTGGGTGTGTGTGCCCCTGTGGTGGGCTGGCACCCTACCCGGGGTTTGTTTCCTGCCTTGCACCCTGTGTTGGCTGGGATTGGCTCCAGCAGACCCCCATGACCCCGTAGTTAGGATATAGCGGGTTGGATAATAATACAATAAAAACAATGAAAAATATACAATATGAAACATAAGTGGCTCAGGTTGTGCAAGTTTACAGTGAGGTCATTGTACTTATAAGTACAAACAGTTCTACTGGGAGCACTTGATGGACCGATTGAGTGCATTTAGAGCTCTTAGGATGAAACTGTTTCTGACCCTCAAACTCTGTGCAGGAAAGGCTCTGAAGCGTTTGCCAAATGGGAGAAGTTCAAATTGACTGTGCACATGGCTGAGGCGGCGTGTGCTAGAAGCTGTATCCTGATAATGCTCTCTGCTCTTCCTGATCAGCTGCTGTAGAGCTGTGTTTCCACACTCAGAAACAGTGGGTTAAAATACTCTGAGTGGTGCACTGAGAGTAACAACGCTAAAGTAGCTATGGTATTTAGAATAGTTTGGCCATTCCGTGCACCATTACATGTTTACAGATTGATTACAATCAGATGCCTTAAATTAAAAAATGATATGCGGTTAATTTCAGTGTATTTGATAAAGCCGTGTCAGAGATGTGAATCTAAAAAATAAAGGGAAACTGCACATGAACAGTAGCACTGCTTTGACCGCCAGTTTGCAAAACTGAGCCGAAAACTTGTGTATGCTGTGGTTTGAGCTGACATGAAAATGTATGTAGCTTTACGCCAACTTTAGTTTTTATACATTATGATGTGAGCGTGGAAGCAGGCCTATGCAACATTTTTGTTCATACACACCGTTTATAAATAAGGCACCTGGTGTACAAATAAAAGCAGAACCATTGTGAACAATTGGGATGATTTTTGGGAAAGGTCTGGATATTTCAAGAGAGGTGGTCTTCATGCTAATTGGAGGGGATCTTTCATATTATCCCAAAACATGGCATCAAAATTGCCTGTCTGACTGATTACAGCACCATCCAGGCCGCAGTCATGTGATCAGGCTGTTTTTCCCCACCTGTGACTTTCCTGAAGCTTTTACCCATAATTCCTGCTGTGGGTCATCTCATTAATTTAGTCATGATGCAGACCTTATATTACTTCCATCCATCCATTTGCCAACCCGCTGAATCCGAATACAGGGTCACGGGGGTCTGCTGGAGCCAATCCCAGCCAACACAGGGCACAAGGCAGGAACCAATCCTGGGCAGGGTGCCAACCCACCGCAGCCTTATATTACTTGATAACCAAAAATAAGGTGTATAATTAGACCAAGAGATAAAACCAGACCCTCCACCAGGGACACCTGTAATAGAAACTTAGTTCAAATTAAAACAAAAAATATATCACCAGTTCAGTTAGAAGTATGCTGTTTTAACTCTTCTTATTGAAAACTTGCTCTCTTAGAAGTAAAGCTGTTTTGGTAAATGATATGATATCAAGTTAAAAAATCAGATTTGTGTCTTCTCACTGAAACCTGGCTTAGTAAATCTGACACTGTTCCACTAGCTGAGGCGTCACCAGATGGATACTCATTCCTTCATAAATCTAGAGATTGAGAGGTCGAGGAGGAGGTCCAACTAATAATCCTAACCTCACATTAGACTTGATTACAATATACAAACTTTAAATATTACTCCATTAAATGAAGTTATTTCCAATCACTACGTAATTACATTTGATTTGGTTCTGCCCTTCAATACACTCACAGACTGAAAGAAAGACAGTGCGGCATCTAGATTGTAATTCTGCTTAAACACTTATAGATACTTTGAGTAAGTTGAGTGTAATTATGGAAAACCATTTAGATCAGTTAACATCAAATGTAAACGTGTAAAATAATTTAGATCAGCTAACATCACATTGTAATATGACCTTGAGAGATGCTCTGGACACAGAGCTCCCTATAAAACAAAAGTGATCAAAGCACATAGAAACTCTCCCTGGTTTAATGAGAACACTCAAGGTCTAAAATTAGAGTGTCATAAACTGGAGCACAGATAGAGAACAACAAAGCTGCAGGAATTTCAACTTGCACAGACAGAGTGTTAAAAATGATAAAAAAAAGCTCTCTTTAAAGCTTGCTCAGACTACTATTCTAAAATAATAGATAGCAATAGTAAAAATCCTCATGTGGTGTTTAGAACAGTGGCTAATCTAACAAATGGGGATTGAAATCTACAGTGCAAAATACCAAGAGACTTTATGAACTAAATTCATGAGAAAATTTAAAATATAAGATCCCAGATCTCAGTATCACAGTGCTTGGCAGATCCTGTCTCACATTGCATTCAACACTAATCCTGTAGCAGAATAGGAAGTCTTAACTTTAATTTCTTGTTCCGTAGATCCGGTACCAACAAAACTAGTATAAAGTGCAATGGATGTTCTTGCAGCGCCTATTCTTAACCTTATTAATAGTTCATTATTGTATGACACAGTATCTGATGCACTAAAAGTGTCAGTCATTAAACCATTACTTAAAAAGTCAGACTTAGATCCTCATATCCTTAATAATTATAGACCCATTTCAAATTTACTGTCTAAAATAGTCACCAATCACCCTTAGTCACACCTTATACAACACTATTTATTTGAGAAATTCCAGTCTGGTTTCCGTACTGGTCATAGTACAGAAACGACACTAATGTGTGTGGTAACCAACATTCAGATATCCTCTAAAGAAGGAAATTCCACTGTAATTATGTGGTTAGACTTATGCACAGTGTTTGACACCATTGACCATTCTATTACTGCACAGGCTAGAAAATGACGATGGTCTTACAGGCACTGTGCTCGCTTGGTTTAGTTCTTATTTATCAAATTGATTCCAGTATGTACAGAAAAGTGCTGACAGGACTCCATCATTATACACAGAAGTGACACAGACCTTTACTGTTTTCACTTTACATGATTCCACTAGGATCTATCATTAGGAAACATCATGCTAATTTTCACTCATATGCAGATGACACCCAGTTATAATTTTCTTTTAGAGAAAATGAAGTTTCTCCTGCTTTTCCATCAGCGTCATTGCTTTACAAATGTGTTGATCAGCACAAGCAGCCTGCTATCCCACTGCCCTTCGACGGAGCTGAAGTTCTCCCAGCTAGTGGTTTGTGTGCAGGTAAGTCTTTGTTTTGCCGATTTAGCCTTTAGATGGGCTCTTGCCAGGTCCCGCTTGCTTCCCTGATAAGGCAGAGTAGCTTCCTGGCACACTCAATTGGAATGGAGACTTTGGGGTAAAGGACTGGTCTTTAATGTCTTGTTCATGGCCTGCCACATTGCAAAGTGTTGGAATTTTCTAAATTACTCAGACTACCTTTGGCCATCTGTTTGCTGGCCACGTTGGCAATGCTCCATTTGCAGCAGGCTGGTAAGAATATTGAAGATGAATTTGATTTCCGTTAAATGTCACGATGCCATACTTCAATTGCACAATCTGTTTTATGATGCATATTGTGTCTTGACATTAAGAATAAACTTGGGTGGCACACCCCTCACCTGTAGGTTATGTAGATACTGCGGACAAAAGCAAAACAGAGTGGGAACCATTCGGTTCATTGTATAAATATATATATATATTGTTTAGTTTGATTAATAATTAAACAATGTCAGATTTGATGCAATAAGAATTTTCATCTTCTTTACTGAACTTCAATAGAACCTCATGACAGATGGCTCAATGTTGCTTTATATAGTTCAGATACAAACAAACGTTTGGTTATTTGTAAATGGGTCAAATGCAGTCAAATATATGGGCCATCTTAATTGTAAATTTACAGCGAGTGATGTGCTTCCCTCCTATATGTGCAGAAGAAAAAGGATTGCGGCATTCACAAACAATTGTTCATGCAAGCACACCCTGTGACAAGCTGTGAAATGCATTTACGGAGAAGTTTTCAGCATGAATTGGGGGTTTACAAACGTATGCTGTTGGGCTAATGTTTGCTCAAACACTCCTAACTGTGCACCCAATGTACCTCACTAATTACACTTTCTCTCCTCTATACAACAAAAAAACTATTCAGTTGACTAGTGCCATGGCTGTGGAACTTCCAAAGGTAACCATTGTAAGCTTTTTGTTTTCTGCAGCTGATTCCAGTGTGTTTCGTGGGACACTTAATCTTATTGTTCCTTTAAAAGTGGTGCCTATCAAATTTAACAAATTATTCCCATCTGAAGAAACTAAAGTCCAACTTGCCATTGACAGATCTTCCCTCCTGTCCGCTGACCTTTGCACCACTGGAACTGATCTCAGATGGCTTAGGTCTTACCTCTCAGGCAGATTGGAACCAAGTGTATCAGGCAAGCATGGCATTTCCTCAACGATAAATTATGGGGCCTTCTCTCTCTCTCCCCTCACTAACCCTTATTGTAAAGCAATACTGTTTTGAAATCTAATTTATCCTCCACATTTCCGACATATTAGCCCAGATAGTCTATGCAGTGAACATTTTTATGCTGAGAATGATCTAAAACACGTGCATTGTATAAGACAGGGGTTTAAACAAACACTTGCTGTTGGGACTCCTGGCACCTGCCCAAATTCTGCCATCCACACAGCTGCTGCCCGCTCTCAGACAAGTGACTGCAGTGACAGTTTGTATACTAAGTTATTCAATGTGACAAATTCAAAAACCACAAAGTGTCACTCCATCCAATTAACTTTGAGCTGCTTGATTTTTCAGGCGTTTCATTGGAGTCAATCTAGACAGCAGCTGAAAGATGGCACCAAGAAAGGCGCAGAGCAAAAACAGGACCTGTCAGTCAGCCTGTGTGCCCACTCCTGAGAAGATGAATGGATTGAGTGGCTGGCAGAGTCGCGTGTGAGACCCTCATGTTGAAGATATTCAGTGCACCTTTACAAGTGAAACGTTATTATTCTCTGTATGTATATTGTTTTCTAGAGATGTGCTTTAGAATGAACATGTGAACTGCTTTTGGAATATTTGTTGATATATATTTTTAATATTTTTTTCCACTTCTTGCAGTAAGATGAACACTGCAGGTTTGGGGTTGAAATGTTAAGAGAAATACTCGAGTTGCCAGTAAGTTTCTGTAAAATGAGACCATGTACAAGCTATTAGTTCAGCCACCATAATAAACCTCCCACAGTTCCACTCCATCTGGAGTGCCAATCCTGCCACTAACACCCGGGTTATCCCTGCAGGTTGGAGGGCCTACACGCAGATTAACGTCATGCCCTGGACGGAGCAATTGCAGGTTAAGGGCCCTGCTGAAGGGCGCACTCGGGTTCTAATGTGGGACCTTGAGGTGGTTTGTCATGTGGTGGGTGCAGCAACACGCGGGATCAGCGCGGGCTCCTAACCTCCTCGTCCTATTGATGATTTTTATAGTACAATGTGGTAAACTGACAATCATTACAGAACAGTGTAAACTGACAGTGAAGTACTGCATTTTCACAGCACCGACTGTAGTTTAGGTTTTGTAATATATAATACTAGCCAACCCGTGGCGTAGCATATGGCGCATAATTATTTGTTGATGTGTGAACACTTCCTAAAAGACACAGTTGTCCAAATGGGGTGGGTTTGAGGATACGACTGTCAGTGCAACGATGTCAGGTCTATGTTCTGGTTGCTGATGGTGGGAAATGGCATTAGAGATTTCCGGCCAAGCAGGATTGTAGGAGAAGGTTAGGAATAAGTCAGGCTGTCCACATTTGCAAACAATTGCCATCGTGTCTTAATATTTCTGTTGCATGTACCTTGGTCTGCCTTGAAAGGTAGAGGGAAGAATGATCAATTGTCCAGGGCGGAGGTTATAGTGTTGTACTTTTGCAGCGACAGCATCCATCAGTCCCCTGTACAGTGAAACCTCAGGTCATGACCATAATTCATTCTAAACCTCTGCCCATAAACCATTTTGGTCGTCAACCAATTTCCCCCATAAGATTGTATGTAAATACAATTAATCCATTCCAGACCGTACAAACTGTATGTAAATATATTTTTATAAAGATTTTTAAGCACAAATATAGTTAAGTATACCATAGGATGCACAGCGTAATAGTAAACTAAATGTAAAAACATTGAATAACACTGAGAAAACCTTGAACAACAGAGAAGACTAACACTGCAAGTGTTCGTGCTATAGCAGTACAAACCGCTCACTAAAATAACGTTTTTAAATGAGTTTTAAGCACAGGGAAAGAAATGAACATTTGTAAAACCCGCAATTAATAAACCACCAAGAAATGTAACATTGCAATAATGCACGCTACGAACCGATCGCTGTAAACAGAAGTGAAAACAAAAACAAAAAATCTCTCCCTTATGCGTCCAGCCCTCTCTGTCACTCTCTTGTGTGCGTGTGTCTCTCTCTCTCGCTGCACAGGGAATGCACAGGGAGAGACTGAACACTTGCGGAAATCATAGGCGCGCACAAACCGAAAGGGAAACTGGATTGTTTGTATACCGAGTGTGTGGCCGAAAAGAACAATGAAAAGTCAACGTGGCTCAGAGGTGCATGTGGACTTTTGCACAGACGAAAGCAACTGAGGCTGTGTCTGGTGAGTTGTTGCGTGCGGGCACATGAGCAGGCAGTGCACTGGCTTCGAGAGCGACGCTGGACGCGGGAGGAGGGTTACAGTTGGCGTGCGTGGCTCTTTCGTAGATATTCCATGACGCGGTAGGAGGGTTAGAGTTGGCGGGCGTGGCTCTGTCGAGCGTATCCCATGGTCTTAGAGTTGCCGGGCGTGGCTCTCTGTCTTGCGTGCCCTTAGTGAATTATATATCTATATATATAGATATATAATGTATTTTACTGTAAGCACAGTTTGCCAGGTGTATCTTGTTTGAATTGACAAATCAGACACAAGACGACCAGTTAAAAGAAACAAAGGCAGTAAACGGCACTCTTTCCAACTTTTCTGGCTTTTTTCCCCTCATATATAAATCAGTCACTTTTGTCTTTCTAGACCCACTGAACAAATACTAAGTGTATACTTGGATTAAATACAATGTGTTATTGTTCAGGATTGTTCTGTTGAATGTGTTCTTGCTTTATTCAGTTTCTGTAGTTTAAAAATCACCTAAAATTGCGAGTTATTTGTACCGTATATCAAGTCAATGTCTAGAGTGGAGTTTTTTTCTTTACATTGGATGAACAAACAAATTGTGTCAAGTTAAAATTGAACTACGTCTATTAAATACTGTTAAGGTAGAGCGGGTGGCTCAGAGGCTTGGGATCTGTACTGGCAATTGGAAGGTTGTCAGTTCGAATCCCCCAAGTGCCAGAAGTGATGTCACTACGTCGGACCCTCGAATGAGCTCCTTACCCTGCAATTGCTCAGTCCTGGGTAGGACAACTACAGAAGAAATGACAGCGAGCATTAGCCATTTCAATTTATGGAACTTCCCCACATCTCCAGTTTAATACATCTTTTTATTGAGTAACTTCTCAGTTACTCTCAATGTTCCCACAGTTTAACATGTGCCAAATTAGGGGTCTGTGAGGTGCTGATTGTTTTAAAAACACACACCCAGCTGCTCCCACATACACTTGGCCTCATTTCTCCCAGTCCTGAGCCCACAGAAACTCCCCACTTAATTAAGGGATAAGTCCAGTATGAATGATAAGCCTGTTTAACGTGATCAGGTGCAAGGAAGTGGCTGAAGCGTTACTCCCTTTGGCTCAGTGGTCCTTTTTTTGTAACAATTCTGCTTCATCCGTATTTATCACTGATCTTTCTAGAGTAATTTCTGAGCAGAACTCTGCAATCCCCCAGAAAGGAATAAAAGAGCAGTGTGAGCAACATACAATACAATATACAATACAGTTTATTTTTGTATAGCCCAAAATCACACAGGAAGTGCCGCAATGGGCTTTAACAGGCCCTGCCTTTTGACAGCCCCCCAGCCTTGACTCTCTGAGAAGACAAGGAAAAACTCCCAATAAAAACCTTGTAGGGAAAATGGAAGTAACCTCGGGAAGGCAGTTCAAAGAGAGACCCCTTTCCAGGTAGGTTGGGCGTGCAGTAGGTGTCAAAAGTAGGGGGTCAATACAATACAATATACACAACAGAACAATTCCTTAAGACAGCATAATAAAAATTTTAGAATTACGGTTTAACAGTAGATGATATGACATAATTAGGTTTCGATATTTTTAGAGTCCTGGAGACCTCATCCATCTAGCTGCATCTCCATTTGGCCATGCCACGGCTGAAACATTGCTCCGATGAAAGGACCTCTCTTTCCCATGATTCCTGTGATCCTCCATCAGGGATGACTTTACCATAGGCAGGCAAACAACTTGGCAGGTGGGCCGTGGCACCAATGGCCACATTTGGGTACCGAGAAAAGAAACAGAATAGGTGAGGGTTAGTATTCAAATATAATTATCATGTTACTTATGTTATAGTGCTAATGACTAACAACAGAGATGCAGTCTGTACAGTTAATCAGCAGCTCTAGTCAGGATATGCTAAACTGAAGTAGTGAGTCTTCAGCCGGGATTTAAAGGCTGAGACCGAGGGGCATCTCTTATGGAAGCAGGAAGACCATTCCACAGTTTAGGGGCCCTGTAACTAAAAGCTCGACCTCCCACTGTTATTTTATTAATCCTTGGAATCCTAAGCAGACCGGCATCTTGAGATCTTAATGTGCGCTCAGGTTTGTAAGTCATGATAAGTTCAGACAAGTAAGCCGGACCTTGGCCATTTAATGCTTTATATGTTAAAAGGAGGATTTTGAAATCTGCCCTGAACTTAACTGGGAGCCAGTGTAAAGATTTAAGAACTGGGGTTATGTGTTCATATTTTCTTGTTCTTGTAATAATTCTTGCAGCGGCATTTTGGATTAACTGGAGGCTGAATAGAGAACAGTTTGAACAGCCACCGCATTGCAGTAGTCAATCCTACTAGAGATAAATGCATGAATTAATTTCTCACAATCCTGTTTATTTAGAAAGCGCCTTAATTTCCTAATATTTTTAAGATGGAAGAAACATGTTTTGGACGACTTTGTAATATGCGCTTTAAATGACATGCTAGAGTCAAAGATAACTCCTAGATTGCGGGCTGATTCAGTAAAATTAATTGGGATTCCCACTGAGTTAAATGACGACAAAATATTGCTGTGATCAGCGTCATTCCCTCCAACAATTAACATCTCTGTTTTATCTGTATTTAAAGACAAGTAGTTCTCATTCATCCATTCCTTTAATTCACTAACACAACTAATTAAAGACAACATCGGAGAAACTTCATTTGATTTAAATGAAAGGTATAACTGGGTGTCATCTGCATACGAGTGAAAATTAACATTATGTTTCCTAATGAGAGATCCCAGTGGAAGCATGTAAAGTGAAAACAGTAAAGGTCCAGTACTGAGCCCTGCGGGACACCATATTGAACTTCTGTGTATAATGATGGAGTACTGTCAGCATATTTCTGTACATATTGGAATCGATTTGATAAATAAGAACTGAACCAAGCGAGCACGGGGCCTGTAAGTCCAACATCGTTTTCTAGCCTGTGCAGTAAAATAGAATGGTCAATGGTGTCAAACGCTGCACTTAAGTCCAACAACATAACATAACAGGTTACAGCAACATGACATTTACAGAGTGCCCCAAAAAGTCAGAACACGGAGCTTCTATCGAGTTTGGCATTCCCTGTAGATCTTTGAGTCATCCAATATATTTACAAACCTAAACGTTGCACCGACCAAGATTGTTTCATGGGTTATTAGAGGA
>NC_053156.1:8040643-8061509 GCF_016835505.1 Polypterus senegalus
GTCCTCCCTGCGTGGAGTTTGCATGTTCTCCCCATGTCTGTGTGGGTTTCCTCTGGATGCTCCAGTTTCCTCCCACAGTCCAGAAATGCAGGTTACGTGCACTGGCGATCCTAAATTGTCCCTGGTGTGTATTTGGTGTGTGTGCCCTGTGGTGGGCTGGCACCCTACCCGGGGTTTGTTTCCTGCACCCTGTGTTGGCTAGGATTGGCTCCAGCAGACCCCCCATGACCCCGTAGTTAGGATATAGCGGGTTGGATAATAATACAATAAAAACAATGAAAAATATACAATATGAAACATAAGTGGCTCAGGTTGTGCAAGTTTACAGTGAGGTCATTGTACTTATAAGTACAAACAGTTCTACCGGGAGCACTTGATGGACTGATTGAGTGCATTTAGAGCTCTTAGGATGAAACTGTTTCTGAACCTTAAGCTCTGTGCAGGAAAGGCTCTGAAGTGTTTGCCAAATGGGAGAAGTTCAAATTGACTGTGCACATGGCTGAGGCGGCGTGTGCTAGAAGCTGTATTCTGATAATGCTCTCTGCTCTTGCCACAATCTGCTGTAGACCTTCCTGATCAGCTGCTCTGAGTGGTGCACTGAGTGTAACAACGCTAAAGTAGCTATGGTATTTAGAATAGTTTGGCCATTCCGTGCACCATTACATGTTTACAGATTGATTATAATCAGATGCCTTAAACTAAAAAATGATATGCGGTTAATTTCAGTGTATTTGATAAAGCCGTGTCAGAGATGTGAATCTAAAAAATAAAAGGAAACTGCACATGAACAGTAGCACTGCTTTGACCGCCAGTTTGCAAAACTGAGCCGAAAACTTGTGTATGCTGTGGTTTGAGCTGACATGAAAATGTATGTAGCTATACGCCAACTTTAGTTTTTATACATTTTGATGTGAGCGTGGAAGCAGGCCTATGCAACATTTTTGTTCATACACACCGTTTATAAATAAGGCACAAATAAAAGCAGAACCATTGTGAACAATTGGGATGATTTTTGGGAAAGGTCTGGATTTTTCAAGAGAGGTGGTCTTCGTGCTAATTGGAGGGGATTTTTCATATTATCCCAAAACATGGCATCAAAATTGCGTGTCTGACTGATTACAGCACCATCCAGGCCGCAGTCATGTGATCAGGCTGTTTTTCCCACCTGTGACTTTCCTGAAGCTTTTACCCATAATTCCTGCTGTGGGTCATCTCATTAATTTAGTCATGATGCAGACCTTATTTTACTTGATAACCAAAAATAAGGTGTATAATTAGACCAAGAGATAAAACCAGACCCTCCACCAGGGACACCTGTAATAGAAACTTAGTTCAAATTAAAACAAAAAGTATATCACCAGTTCAGTTAGAAGTATGCTGTTTTAAACTCTTCTTATTGAAAACTTGCTCTCTTAGAAGTAAAGCTGTTTTGGTAAATGACATGATATCAAGTTAAAAAATCAGATTTGTGTCTTCTCTTTGCCTTCAGCACCTGGTGATGTATTAGTGGTAGGTGATTTCATCGTTAGAAACCTTAATGTCGCATGCCCTAATGCAAAATCGTTTGTTTCTTGTTTTTCCGGTGCTCGTGTCCGAGATGTAATGAAACGTGCGCCAGCAGTCTACGAGAAACACAAGGAGAGGGCAGTTGGATCAATCGTCTTGCATGCCGGCGTAAACGATATAAGGCACCGACAATCAGAAATCCTGAAGGCTGACTTCGCAGCTTTGATTAGAGACACGAAGGAGAGGACCCCATCGGCAAAGATCTTCGTTTCGGGTCCACTACCTCTCGTCAGACGATCCAACGAGTACTACAGTCGTCTGCTAGGGTTGAACAACTGGCTACAGGGTTTCTGCAAGAAGAAGGATGTCGGCTTCATCAACAATTGGAATCTCTTTTTGGAAAGGCCGCGTCTCTTCAAGCGTGATGGCCTGCATCCGAACAGTTTCGGCGCCCGGGTCCTCTCCGAAAACATATCGAAGGTAATTCGTTTTTCTTGACTATCTATCTCTGCTCTTAACCCTTTCCGAAATAATACTGCTGTGCCAGGACATGATGAATGTTTAATAGAGTCTTCCGTTAAAGTGCACACCATTAATACTGTAATAAGCAATCTCAATGCACGTAGAAAACCTATGAAATACGGCATAAACTCCAATAATCTAATTAAAATCACTATTTTAGAGGAACAATGTATTAAAACTATAAAACAGATCACAGATTAAACAAAAATACATACAGAGCGCTAATAATAATAATTTAGTTCCTATTCCAAATAACAATAGCATATAGTACTCATCTCTGCACCTCGAAACATTAAATATGGCACTATTAAATGTTAGAGCTTTAACTAACAAAACGTTTTTTATCAACGATCTTATTAGTGATAAAAAAATAGATCTTATTGCACTAAATGGTTAAATTCAGATGCCACGGCAGTTTTAATCGAATCTGCACCTCCGGATTACAGTTTTACTCATGCAAACCGCCAGGGAAAAAGGGGCGGATTGGCTAACATTTACTCGAGCCGATTAAAATGTAAAGATGTCAGTTTTGGTAAGTTCAAGTCCTTTGAGTATCTCGCCGTTGTTATTCATGGAGATTCTCAAGTTCTAGTACTATCCGTGTATAGACCTCCTAAATATAGCGCGTCGTTTTTGAGGAATTCTCTGACTTAATGTCAATTTTAATTACTAATTATGACACACTCCTAATAGTTGGCGACTTTAATTTTCATATAGATAATCAGTGTGATCTAAAAGTAAAAGAATTTATGAACCTCCTGGATTCTTTTGATTTGAGACAACTCATAAATCAGCCTACACATAAAGCAGGTCATACATTAGACTTAGTGATTACTAAAGGACTGAAAGTTGATATAAAACAGATCATTGATATTGGTCTATCAGACCATTTTCTTCTACTTTTTAATATAGAAATAATGATAAAAACACTCATGAGAAGCATATTGTTAAAAACGCTTCTTTGATTCGCAGCAGCTTTAAAACTTACAAACATTTTAAGCAATCAGTCCGTTTATAGTGCCAGCTATAATAGCGAGGACAATGTAAATAGTAAGGTGGAAAGATTTAATTCTAAAGTGAGAGCTGCTGTTGACATAGTTGCACCTGAAAAGACAGTGAAAAAATCTTCTAGCATTGTTATACCATGGAAGACCCAAAGAGTGTCTGATTTAAAGAGAACATGCCGTAGAGCTGAGCGTCAATGGAGGAAGACTAAACTTACTATCCACCACGAAATATTAAAAGTCAAAATAACAGAATACAATAACACTGTCCGTCTTGAGAGACGCTGCTATTTCTCAAGATTATAAATAACAATGCTAGTAATCCTAGAGTCTTATTTTCAACAATTGATCGCCTACTAAACCCAGGTAGCTCAAAGGAATGCCTCCTAAGTGCTTCCAGTGAAACCTGTGAGGCTGTCGCTGTATTTTCAATCAAAAATTAATGATATTAGAAATAACATAGTATATCTCCCCAACACTAAGGATCCCCTAAACCCCAACATCCTGTTATAAACAAATTAAACTCTTTCACTAGGATAGATTTACCTGATTTACAAAAATAATCTCTCAATTAAAACCCTCCACCTCGTCCTTGACCCGATACCAACAAGGTTTTTCAAAGAAGTATCAGGCGTGCTAATTGATAATGTTCTTGACATAGTAAATTCGTCACTAGATACTGGGGTCTTCCCAGACTGTCTTAAGACTGCTGTAGTTAAACCCCTACTTAAGAAACATAATCTTGACCCCTCGCTCTTGAAAATTTTAGACCCATCTCTAACCTGCCCTTCTTAAGTAAAGTTCTAGAGAAGGCAGTCATTATGCAGTTAAATGACCACCTAAATAAACATGCTATTCTTGATAAATTTCAGTCAGGTTTTAGAACAAATCACAGCACAGAAACTGCACTCGTTAAAGTAGTAAATGACTTGCGGGTAAATGCAGACAGAGGCCATTTATCTGTTCTCATCCTCTTAGATCTGAGTGCTGCATTTGACACCATTGATCACAACATTCTTAGAAATCGCCTTAGTCAATGGGTGGGCCTCTCTGGCAGTGTCTTAAATTGGTTTGAATCCTACCTGACAGGGAGAAAATATTTTGTTAGTTGTGGGAATTACAACTCGAAGACACATGATATCCAATATGGTGTTCCACAAGGCTCTATCCTGGGTCCGCTGTTATTCTCAATCTACATGCTTCCGTTAGGTCAGATTATCTCAGGGCACAACGTGAGCTACCACAGCTATGCTGATGACACACAGCTGTACTTATCAATAGCACCTGATGACCCGATTCTATTGATTCACTAACACAATGTCTGACTAGTATCTCAGAATGGATGAATAGTAATTTTCTCAAGTTAAATAAAGAAAACTGAAATTTTAGTGATCAGCAATAATGGATACAATGAGGCTATTAGAAATAAACTGGATACATTAGGATTAAAAGTCAAGACGGAGGTAAAAAGCTTAGGGGTGATTGTTGACTGTAATCTGAATTTTAAATCACATATTAATCAGATCATTAGGACAGCATTTTTCACTTAAGAAACATAAGTAAAGTTAGACCTCTTATATCACTGAAAGATGCTGAGAAATTAGTTCACGCTTTGTTTTCAGTCGACTAGATTACTGTAATGCACTCCTCTCAGGACTACCCAAAAAGATATAAATCGTTTGCAACTAGTGCAGAATGCAGCTGCTAGAATCCTAACTAGGAAAAGAAAATCAGAACACATCACACCAGTTTAGTCACTACACTGGTTACCTGTGTCATTCAGAACTTTAAAATTCTGCTTATGGTTTATAAAGCCTTAAATAATCTCGCCCCATCTTATATATCGGAATGTCTGACACCTTATATTCCAAATCGTAACCTCAGATCCTCAAATGAGTGTCTCCTTAGAATTCCAAGAACAAAACTTAAAAGAAGTGGTGAGGCGGCCTTCTGCTGCTATGCACCTAAAATCTGGAATAGTCTGCCAATAGGAATTCGCCAGGCTGATACAGTAGAGCACTTTAAAACACTGCTGAAAACACATTACTTTAACATGGCCTTTTTATAACTTCATTTTAATCGTAATTTAACTTAATCCTGATACTCTGTATGTTCAATTCATCATAAATAACTATTCATGGTGGCTCTAAAATCGGTACTGACCCCTACTCTCTTTTCTGTTTCTTTTTCCGGTTTCTTTGTGGTGGTGGCCTGCGCCACCTCCACCTACTCAAAGCTTCATGATGCTCCAACAATGATGGACGGATTAAAAGGAAGAAGTCTACGTGACCATCATCATCATCAAGCCCTTCCGTGAGAATCCTAAATCCAAAGAGGACTGTTTCATTTATGTTAGGTAGAATGCCCAGAGGGGACTGGGCGGTCTCATGGTCTGGAATCCGTACAGATTTTATTTTTTCTCCAGCCGTCTGGAGTTTTTTTTTTCTGTCCCCTGGCCATTGAACCTTACTCTTATTCGATGTTAATGTTGATTTATTTTTTATAATTATGTCTTTCATTTTTCTATTCTTTAATATGTAAAGCACTTTGAGCTACTGTTTGTATGAAAATGTGCTATATAAATAAATGTTGTTGTTGTTCTCACTGAAACATGTCTTAGTAAATCTGACACTGTTCCACTAGCTGAGGCGTCACCAGATGGATACTCATTCCTTCATAAATCTAGAGATTGAGAGGTCGAGGAGGAGGTCCAACTAATAATCCTAACCTCACATTAGACTTGATTACAATATACAAACTTTAAATATTACTCCATTAAATGAAGTTATTTCCAATCACTACGTAATAACATTTGATTTGGTTCTGCCCTTCAATACACTCACAGACTGAAAGAAAGACAGTGCGGCATCTAGATTGTAATTCTGCTTAAACACTTATAGATACGTTGAGTAAGTTGAGTGTAATTGTGAAAAACCATTTAGATCAGTTAACATCAAATGTAAACGTGTAAAATAATTTAGATCAGCTAACATCACATAATATGACCTTGAGATATGCTCTGGACACAGAGTTCCCTATAAAACAAAAGTGATCAAAGCACATAAACTCTCCCTGGTTTAATGAGAACACTCAAGATATAAAATTAGAGTGTCGAAAAGTGGAGCGCAGATGGAGAACCACAAAGCTGCTGGAATTTCAACTTGCACAGAGTGTTAAAAATTATAAAAAAAGCTTTCTTTAAAGCTTGCTCAGACTACTATTCTGAAATAATAAATAGAAATAGTAAAAATCCTCATGTGGTGTTTAGAACAGTGGCTAATCTAACAAATGGGGATTGAAATCTACAGTGCAAAACAACAGACTTTATGAACTAATTTCATGAGAAAATTAAAAATATAAGATCCCAGATCTCAGTATCACAGTGCTTGGCAGATCCTGTCTCAAACTGCATTCAACACTAATCCTGTAGCAGAATGGGAAGTCTTAACTTTAATTTCTTGTTCCGTAGATCCGGTACCAACAAAACTAGTATAAAGTGCAATGGATGTTCTTGCAGCGCCTATTCTTAACCTTATTAATAGTTCATTATTGTATGACACAGTATCTGATGCACTAAAAGTGTCAGTCATTAAACCATTACTTAAAAAGTCAGACCTAGATCCTCATATCCTTAATAATTATAGACCCATTTCAAATTTACTCTCTAAAATAGTCGCCAATCACCCTTAGTCACACCTTTTACAACACAATTTATTTGAGAAATTCCAGTCTGGTTTCCGCACTGGTCATAGTACAGAAATGACACTAATGTGTGTGGTAACCAACATTCCGATATCCTCTGATGAAGGAAATTCCACTGTAATTATGTGGTTAGACTTATGCATAGTGTTTGACACCATTGACCATTCTGTTACTGCACAGGCTAGAAAATGACGATGGTCTTACAGGCACTGTGCTCGCTTGGTTTAGTTCTTATTTATCAAATTGATTCCAGTATGTACAGAAAAGTGCTGGCAGGACTCCATCATTATATACAGAAGTGAGATATGGTGTCCTGCAGGGCTCAATACTCAGACCTTTACTGTTTTCACTTTACATGATTCCACTAGGATCTATCATTAGGAAACATCATGCTAATTTTCACTCATATGCAGATGACACCCAGTTATAATTTTCTTTTAGAGAAAATGAAGTTTCTCCTGCTTTTCCATCAGCGTCATTGCTTTACAAATGTGTTGATCAGCACAAGCAGCCTGCTATCCCACTGCCCTTCGACGGAGCTGAAGTCCCAGCTAGTTGTTTTGTGTGCAGGTAAGCCTTTGTTTTGCCGATTTAGCCTTTAGATGGGCTCTTGCCAGGTCCCGTTTGCTTCCCTGATAAGGCAGAGTAGCTTCCTGACACACTCAATTGGAATGGAGACTTTGGGGTAAAGGACTGGTCTTTAATGTCTTGTTCATGGCCTGCCACATTGCAAAGTGTTGGAATATTCTTAAGTACTCAGACTACCTTTGGCCATCTGTTAGCTGGCCATGTTGGCAATGCCCCATTTGCAGCAGGCTGGTAAGAATATTGAAGATGGATTTGATTTCCGTTAAATGTCACGATGCCATACTTCAATTGCACAATCTGTTTTACTATGCATATTGTGTCTTGACATTAAGAAAAAACTTGGGTGGCACACCCCTCACCTGTAGGTTATGTAGATACTTCAGACAAAAGCAAAACAGAGTGGGAACCGTTCGGTTCATTGTATAAATATATATATATATATATATATATATATTGTTTAGTTGGATTAATAATTAAACAATGTCAGATTTGATGCAATAAGAATTTTCATCTTCTTTACTGAACTTCAATAGAACCTCATGACAGATGGCTCAATGTTGCTTTATATAGTTCAGATACAAACATTTGGTTATTTGTAAATGGGTCAAATGCAGTCAAATATATGGGCCATCTTAATTGTAAATTTACAGCGAGTGATGTGCTTCCCTCCTATATATGTGCAGAAGAAAAAGGATTGCGGCATTCACAAACAATTGTTCATGCAAGCACACCCTGTTACAAGCTGTGAAATGCATTTACGGAGATGTTTTCAGCATGAATTGGGGGTTTACAAACGTATGCTGTTGGGCTAATGTTTGCTCAAACACTCCTAACTGTGCACCCAATGTACCTCACTAATTACACTTTCTCTCCTCTATACAACAAAAAAACTATTCAGTTGACTAGTGCCATGGCTGTGGAACTTCCAAAGGTAACTATTGTAAGCTTTTTGTTTTCTGCAGCTGATTCCAGTGTGTTTCGTGGGACACTTAATCTTATTGTTCCTTTAAAAATGGTGCCTATCAAATTTAACAAATTATTCCCATCTGAAGAAACTAAAGTCCAACTTGCCATTGACAGATCTTCCCTCCTGTCCGCTGACCTTTGCACCACTGGAACGGATCTCAGATGGCTTAGGTCTTACCTCTCAGGCAGATTGGAACCAAGTGTATCAGGCAAGCATGGCATTTCCTCAACGATAAATTATGGGGCCTTCTCTCTCTCCCCTCACTAACCCTTATTGTAAAGCAATACTGTTTTGAAATCTAATTTATCCTCCACATTTCCGACATATTAGCCCAGATAGTCTATGCAGTGAACATTTTTATGCTAAGAATGATTTAAAACACGTGCATTGTATAAGACAGAGGTTTAAACAAACACTTGCTGTTGGGACTCCTGGCACATGCCCAAATTCTGCCATCCACACAGCTGCTGCCCGCTCTCAGACAAGTGACTGCAGTGACAGTTTGTATACCAAGTTATTTAATGTGCCAAATTCAAAAACTACAAAGTGTCACTCCATCTGATTAACTTTGAGCTGTTTGATTTTTCAGGCGTTTCATTTGACTCAATCTAGACAGCAGCTGAAAGATGGCACCAAGAAAGGAACAGAGCAAAAACAGAAGCTCTACCAGTCAGCCTGTGTGCCCACTCCTGAAAGATGAATGGATTGAGTGGCTGGCAGAGTTGAGTGTGAGACCCTCATGCTGAACGATATTCAGTGCACCATTACAAGTGAAACGTTTTGCTTGTTTTCTATATGTTATTATTCTCTGTATGTATATTGTTTTCTAGAGATGTGCTTTAGAATGAACATGTGAACTGCTTTTGGAATATTTGTTGATATATATTTTTTATATTTTTTTCCACTTCTTGCAGTAAGATGAACACTGCAGGTTTGGGGTTGAAATGTTAAGAGAAATACTCGAGTTGCCAGTAAGTTTCTGTAAAATGAGACCATGTACAAGCTATTAGTTCAGCCACCATAATAAACCTCCCACAGTTCCACTTCATCTGGAGTGCCAATCCTGCCACTAACACCCGGGTTATCCCTGCAGGTTGGAGGGCCTACACGCAGATTAACGTCATGCCCTGGACGGAGCAATTGCAGGTTAAGGGCCCTGCTGAAGGATGCACTCGGGTTCTAATGTGGGACCTTGAGGTGGTTTGTCATGTGGTGGGTGCAGGAACACGCGGGATCAGCGCGGGCTCCTAACCTCCTCGTCCTATTGATGATTTTTATAGTACAATGTGGTAAACTAACAATTACAGAACAGTGTTAACTGACAGTGAAGTACTGCATTTTCACAGCACCGACTGTAGTTTAGGTTTTGTAATATATAATACTAGCCAACCCGTGGCGTAGCATATGCCGCATAATTATTTGTTGATGTGTGAACACTTCCCAAAAGACACAGTTGTCCAAATGGGGTGGGTTTGAGGATACGACGGTCAGTGCAATGATGTCAGGTCTGTGTTCTGGTTGCTGATGATGGGAAATGGCGTTAGAGATTTCCGGCCAAGCAGGATTGTAGGAGAAGGTTAGGAATAAGTCAGGCTGTCCACATTTGCGGACAATTGCCATCGTGTCTTGGTATTTCTGTTGCATGTACCTTGGATTGCCTTGAAAGGTAGAGGGAAGAATGATCAATTGTCCAGGGCGGAGGTTATAGTGTTGTGCTTTTGCAGCGACAGCATCCATCAGTCCCCTGTACAGTGAAACCTCGGTTCACGACTATAATTCATTCCAAACCTCTGCCCGTAAACCATTTTGGTCTTCAACCAATTTCCCCCATAAGATTGTATGTAAATACATTTAATCCATTCTAGACCATACAAACTGTATGTAAATATATTTTTATAAAGATTAAGCACAAATATAGTTAATTATATCATAGAATGCACAGCGTAATAGTAAACTAAATGTAAAAACATTGAATAACACTGAGAAAACATTGAACAACAGAGAAGACTAACACTGCAAGTGTTCGTGCTATAGCAGTACGAACCGCTAACTAAAATAACTTTTTTAAATGAGTTTTAAGCACAGGGAAAGAAATGAACATTTGTAAAACCCGTAATTAATAAACCACCAAGAAATGTAACATTGCAATAATGCACGCTACGAACCGATCGCTGTAAACAGAAGTGAAAACAAAAACAAAAAATCTCTCCCTTATGTGTCCAGCCCTCTCTATCACTCTCTTATGTGCGTGTGTCTCTATCTCTCGCTGCACAGGGAAAGACTGAACACGTGCGGACATCATAGGCGCGCACAAACCGAAAGGGAAACTGGATTGTTTGTATACCGAGTGTGTGGCCGAAAAGAACAATGAAAAGTCAACGTGGCTCAGAGGTGCATGTGGACTTTTGCACAGACGAAAGCGACTGAGGCTGTGTTTCGTGAGTTGTTGCGTGCAGGCACATGAGCAGGCAGTGCACTGGCTTAGAGAGCGACGCTGGACGAGGTAGGAGGGTTAGAGTTGGCGTGCGTGGCTCTGTCGAGCGTATCCCATGGTCTTAGAGTTGGCGGGCGTGGCTCTCTGTCTTGCGTGCCCTTAGTGAATTATATATCTATATATATATATATATATATAGATATAATGTATTTTACTGTAAGCACAGGTTTGCCAGGTGTATCTTGTTTGAATTGACAAATCAGACACAAGACGACCAGTTAAAAGAAACAAAGACAGTAAACGGCACTCTTTCCAACTTTTCTGGCTTTTTTCCCCCTCATATATAAATCAGTCACTTTTGTCTTTCTAGACCCACTGAACAAATACTAAGTGTATACTTGGATTAAATACAATGTGTTATTGTTCAGGATTGCTCTGTTGAATTTGTTCTTGCTTTATTCAGTTTCTGTAGTTTAAAAATCACCTAAAATTGCGAGTTATTTGTACCGTATATCAAGTCAATGTCTAGAGTGGAGTTTTTATCTTTACATTTGATGAACAAACAAATTGTGTCAAGTTAAAATTGAACTACGTCTGTTAAATACTGTTAAGGTAGAGCAGTGGCTCGGGGGCTTGGGATCTGTGCTGGCAATTGAAAGGTTGTCAGTTCGAATGCCCCAAGTGCCAGAAGTGATGTCACTCCGTCGGACCCTCGAATGAGCTCCTTACCCTGCAATTGCTCAGTCCTGCGTAGGACAACTACAGAAGAAATGACAGCGAGCATTAGCCATTTCAATTTATGGAACTTTCCCACATCTCCAGTTTAATGTATCTTTTTATTGAGTAACTTGTCAGTTACTCTCAATGTTCCCACAGTTTAACATGTGCCAAATTAGGGGTCTGTGAGGGGCCAATTGTTTTAAAAACACACACCCAGCTGCTCCCACATACCCTTGGCCTCATTTGTCCCAGTCCTGAGCCCACAGAAACTCCCCGCTTAATTAAGGGATAAGTCCAGTATGGATGATAAGCCTGTTTAACGTGATCAGGTGCAAGGAAGCGGCTGAAGCGTTACTCCCTTTGGCTCAGTGGTCCTTTTTTTGTAACAATTCTGCTTCATCCGTATTTATCACTGATCTTTCTAGAATAATTTCTGAGCAGAACTCTGCAATCCCCCAGAAAGGAATAAAAGAGCAGTGTGAGCAACATGACAGGTTAGCGAGTCTGACATTTACAGAGTACCCCAAAAAGTCAGAACACTGAGCTTCTATCGAGTTTGGCATTCCCTGTAGATCTTTGAGTCATCCAATACGTTTACAAACCTAAACGTTTCACCGACCAAGATTGTTTCATGGGTTATTAGAGGAGTATCCAGATTGCCGGTTACAGTTCTGCATGAATAACGACAAGTCAATTGCATCATTGATAAAATTTTAAACTTTCAGGTGCTGAAAATCAGCACAACTGTGTCGACTATTCAACAGAAAATCCCCACGTAACGATGGAGCAGTTGAGTCGGTCAGGGGTTACAGTTTGGTGGGTCTTTCAAGTAAATGGGGATACTTAGAACAATTTTCTTTTCCATCCCATACAACTGTTACACACACCCTAGATCTTAACATATGGAGGGTTAGGTTTTAGTTTTAGGAGGTTCTTGAGGAGACAGTTGCTGTCCCTCAATCTGTAGAAGGTCATCCAAGACTTTTATTAAAGCTACCAGGTCTAAGCCTTCCATATCACAGGAGAGGCTTTTTAAAAAGAAAGATTTTCAGCTCTTTTTATTTAAAAAAAAAAATGAATATTTATTATAATGAAAACAAACAAAATCAAAGAATAAGGAAGACAGCCTCTCTCTGTGTTCTCTCCACTCTGTGCCTTTCTAAAAATGGTTCCTTCCTGGGGGCTTTATAGGGGCAGCACTCCCATCCAGGTGAAGGCCCAACGAGCTGCGTCAGCCTTAATTAGGGTGTTAAAGTGAACTCCACCACCTCCTCTCCCAACACACAATTCCTTCCCCTGATTTTACCAGGGATTGCAGTGAGTCGAAAATAAGAGTCAAGTTAAACAAATAAGTGCTATTCTAATTTATAATATAGTAGTACAATTTATATATATATTTAATTTATAATATAATAGTACAAAAAACCTTTATATAACTTTAGTTAAAGTGCTTATTTCTATAACTCTTTTAAAAAAGTAGAGTGCCAGCATCCAAGCATTGTTTCAATACCATAATTCATATTTTTTCTTTTTCTATCCACCCCATAACCATCTCATCCTATATTAGGTTTTATTTAAAAGGACGTAAATAATTTTCTTAAAAATAATTTCTCCCTTTTCTTTTACTTCTCCCCCTATGGTGGAGAATCTTCTATATTCTTACCCGTTTGTTCCTTATTTATTCATCTATCTTTTTTCGGTCCTCTTTCCCGCTCTGACCACATTTAATTTCCTTCTAACCCACACATCCTTAATGATTCCTGTCCTTGATTTATGAAGTGATCTATCAGAGGAGTCTCTTTATTTGGTATACATACTGTTGTACTCCATTTCTTAAGCTAGTTCTTATTTCTCCTACATAGTTCAGAGGCCTCATGCATAACGGCGTGCGTAGAATTCGCACTACAACATGACGTAAGCACAAAAGCGGAAATGTGTTTATGCACAAAAAAATCAAGATGCATAAATCTGTGCAAACACCAACTTCCACATTCCTCTGCTCCATAAATCCTGGTGGCGTGAAAAGTAACGCACGTGCACGCTCCTGCTGTCCCGCCCCAACTCCTCCCAGAATTACGCCTCTTTGAATATGCAAATCAATACAAATAGCCCTTAAGCTCAGCCTTCTGTGAAAATACAATGGGAAATGCACGGGGGAAAATAGAAGAATTTCAGAAAATACCAAGTGGAGGCAAAGGGAAAACATACCATTTGTTGGTTTAAACAGTAGAATAAACAAGAAAAGGAAATTAATCAAGTGACATACAGTGTCGGAGAAACTCAAAAGCTCACGTTCACAAAGACGCACAGTGCCCGAAATAAAAAAGAAATTGTCAGATATCAAAGTCGGCGTGAAAAGGCGAGTCATAGCCCGCCGTCTGAGTGTCATATGAAAGCTTATTAGGGTACAGAGAAAAGAAAATAGGCACGCAGTGGAAAAAAGCACAAAATGTCAACTTTAATCTCTAAATTTCCACTTTAATCACATAGTAAATTTTGTCATCAAAGTAGAACTTCATAAACTTTATCTTAAAATCGTTTAATTTACTAGTTTCTCAAATCCCATTGTAACTAAAGTAGCAGGTTAAATGCTTTGTTTTGTATGTGTTCTTCTATGTGCTCTATGTGTGTGAATCACTGCGTGCTTCCGGGCTTTCTCTTCCTCCGACAGGACACAGAATCCATTACATTCATGATATTACAGCTCTCTGAACAATTAAAATACTGAGATGTATACGTGATGTCATTTTCATGATGATAGGAGTTAAAGCACGTTATTAAACATGGGAACACGGTCGTGCAGTGATTCTTCATGTATCACACAAGATGCTACTGCGCCATGTGCGACCTTTGATGAAATACGTTATTGTAGCAGTCCTGTCTCTTTCAAATGTACTAACCCTCAATTCCTGTCCTTACTTTTCTTTCTCCAAATACCCAATCGCCACACAATCAGCTCTGTAACAGACGTTAAGCCATCTGTAAGCTTAGAATGCCGATTCTTCAAAACTTTTAAAGAACATCAAAATATCTTCATAGTACGTGTTTAATTATTCTATCCATCTATCCTTCCAGTGTCGTGCCAGCACTAGCAAGATTATAGCGAGAGGCAGGAACAATCACTGAACTAGCTAGTGCTGCGACACCGTGTAGTTACAGTTAAAGTTTTATCTGTATAATATAATAAACATATTTTGCTGCATTTCATCTTAAAAATGATATCGTCATCATATGTAAATAAGTGCTTTATGAAGTAGCAAAGGTTGTGCAATATTATAACTGTATTGCAAGTTTACAGTGAGGTGATTGTACTTTTAAGCACAGACAGTTTTCTACAAGGAGCACTTGATGGATTGATTGAGTGCGTTTAGAGTTCTTGGGATGAAACTGTTTCTGAACCGCGAGGTCCGTACAGGAAAGGCTCTGAAACAGTGGAGCATTTTAAAAAAACTGCTAAAAACACATTACTTTAACTTGGCCTTCTTAAATCTTCACTTTAATGTAATCCTGATACTCTGTATATTCAACTCATTATAATAACTATCTAACTATTCATGGTGGCTCTAAAATCCAAACTAACCTCTACTCTCTCTTCTGTTCTTTTTCCGTTTTTTTGTGGTGGCGACCTGCGCCACCACCACCTACTCAAAGCACCATGATGTTCCTACATTGATGGATTAAAAGCCAGAAGTCTGCATGACCATCATCCTCAAATACTTCCATGAGAACCCTAAACACAAAGAGGACTGTTCATTTATGTGAGGTAGAATGCCCAGAGGGGGCTAGGCGGTCTGATGGTCTGTAACTCCTGCAGATTTTATTTTTTTCTCTCCCCCGTGGCCATCGGACCTTACTCTTACTTTATGTTAATTAGTGTTGCCTTAGTTTAATTCTTACTTTGTTTTTTTATTTATCTTTTCTTCATCGTGTAAAGCACTTTAAGCTACATTATTTGTACAAAAATGTGCTATATAAATAAATGTTGTTGATGTTGAAGCGTTTGTCGTATGAGAGCAGTTCAATAGACAGCATGGCTGAGGCAGCATGTTCTTGATGATGTATACCGATAATTCTCTTTCTGATCAGCTGCTGTAGAGCTGTGATTCCACACCCAGATACAGTGATGTAAATACTCCGAGTGGTGCAGTGAGAGGAATATGGAAAAAGATGATCCGCTGTGGCAACTCCTAACGGGAACAGCTGAAAAAAGAAGAAGGAGGCGCAGTGAGAGTAACAACGCTAAAGCAGCTCTGGTATTTGGAATAGTTTGACCATTCTGTGGACCATTATATTGTTACAGGTTAATTACAATCAGATGCATTAAACTAATAAGCAATATGCGGTTAATTTCAGTGTATTTTTAAAGTCGAGTCGGGGATGTGGATCTAAAAAAGAAAGGGAAGCCACACAGGAACAGTAGCACTGCTTTGACGCTGGGTGCTGGCAGTGTGCAAAACCGAGCAGAGAACCTGCGTACGAATGGGTATGAGCTACTGTGGAAATTTGTGTGGCTTTACGGCAAGTTTAGGTTTTATGCATTGTGATTTGAACGTGGAAACGTTCTTATGCAACATTTTTGTGCATACGCACCATTTATACATGAGGCCCCAAATGATCAGACAGACAATTTTTGCTCCTCAAGATGAAATTTCATTTTATTTTGAAATTTTCTATGTGTTCTCATTCTCTACTATTCCTTCTGCTCTCCAATACTCCATCTGTATTTGTTGCCTTCTTGTTCTTGATGGTAATTGAGCTCTTACTAAGTAATCCTGTAAGTTTTTGTTCTTCCCAAATGCCGTTACACTCTTAAATTCTGTAATCCCCTTGTTGTTGATGCCAATTTGCAACATGTGTTCCTCATCCTTCCACCGGGCCATAAAGAGGTTTCCATTTGGTGGCTCAAATTTCTTTTTCATCACCGTGCCCTGAATCTGCAGATACCACTTTATTAAAATAGATGTCACTTCATTTTACAGTTAATTCCAACAATTCTATCAATTCTTAATCCAGTTTCCATTTCTAACAGTTTCTTACCACACTCTGAGACTATAAGGCGACCTGCTGGTATTTCCCCTGTACCATCCACTTCCCGTTAGTTTTATAGATTTTTGGCAATCGGTAAAAATACCCGAGTCTCTGATGGACTGGCCCTATCAAAAATTCACTTTGTTTGGGAACAATTTTCCATTCTCATCTCCTTAAAATTTCCCAGATAATTATGTTTTGGGTCTCCACATACATTTGACCTTCCAATTTCAATTAATATACCAGATTACCAACCTGTCTGTATCCCTCTACGAAGTACCATTCTTTATTTTGGATGGCAATTATGAAGCCCTTATCTGTTGTTTGGATTACTATCCTTGGTTTTTTTTCTCAATGCCTTCTTTTCCCTTCTGTCAAATTATCCTTTCCTCCATCTCTCTTCAGCTTTATTTTGTTCAAATTCTAAACTGTTCTTATCAAGTTTTATTATTCCTGGGTCAATATACTCCTTTGGTTCCCACTCCAATGTTTCACTAAAAACATTCTCTCTATAATCTGCTAGTTATTACCTTCAGTGATAACCCAGCATGTCTATTTTTAGTCGTTTTTGATTTCTGCAAATGGGAACAAATGTCACACCTCTGGACAAAAGTGTGCTCTGGGCTTCTGTTAGTTGAATACGACCAGAGAGATATGAGGTTATTCTTTAGAATAACTTCATATTTCCTTTGGTTTTTGTCGGTCCCCGCAGTACCACTGACGTTAGTTGGGACATCTAACGTAAATAGGCTAACCTGTTTAGTAGGATTTTTTGGGCTGTTTTATTAAGCCAGTGTATTTGATCTCCTTTTCATTCAGTTTCAGCATATATCAATCTATACTTCTCTGTAGAGATCAAGTTAACATATCTTAACAGCTTTGTTCATCCCTTAAATCTTAGTTGTAATTAATCATTGGAAAAATCTGCCCTTGGGGAGGTCTTTTTGGTGTTTCTGTTCAGTGCTTTTGGGAAACCCACACAGCATTCTGGGTCTGCTTTTCCTTATTTTTCAACTCCAGTTTGGGTGTATTTGTTGTGTCTATTTTAAAAATTCATTTTTCCAGATGTTTAAAATTAGGCTCCCAGATAATCAATTTGAACCTCTGAGAAGATTTATGAGATTTTTGCAAGATTTGACTCTCCCCAAAATCAGAATTAGTCTCCTTGGAGAAAACCACCAGGGTTTATTCTACTGATATGTCCTCTCAGTTATTGATGACATCTCCTCCCCTTTGTCTTCCTCCTGCACCTGACTAACATGTTTTGTCTTTCAGGGGTCAGCTCTGCCCCTTCTCCGGTCTCCCCAAAATACATTCCCTTTGGTAAGTACATTTTCTTTGTTGTCCATTTACCTTTCCTTGCTCCCAGTCTCCAACCCTCCATTGTCCTCTTCTTTCTAACTTTGTTTCTTTTGGGTTAGGGCTCTAAGTTCTACCTGCTCCTTTTCTCCTCCTCTAATGTACTGAAAGTATATCTTTATCATTAAAATTCTATTCTCTATCCTAGGGGTCTCCAAACTTTTTTCCCTGAGAGCTACTTTTACAAAATGGAAACTTTTATTCTCATAGCTTATTTCAACCCAAACAAAAAACCGAATAAGCTTGTCTTGCCTGAACATTTACAAAATGTTGGTGTCCCCAACTCACATTTTGCATTGAAACATCATAAAAAAATATTTAGTTCACCTACAAGTGCATTTTGTATGTCTGTATGCATTTTCTGGTGTATCTCACGCTATTGAATTAATTCATTATTTTGAAGGTTTACTAATATAAAATACTGCAGTGGGCCGGCGCCCTGCCCAGGGATTTGTTTCCTGCCTTGCGCCCTGTGTTGGCTGGGATTGGCTCCAGCAGACCCCCGTAACCCTGTGTTAGGATATAGCGGGTTGGATAATGACTGACTAATATAAAATATATAAAATCCAATATCTGTATATCTGTCCGCTTTTCACGAGAGAACTACTTAACGGATTTAGATCGGGTTTTTAATTTGCTTGAACATTCCAATTGATTTTGCGACTTCTCTCATCGCTTTAAGAATCAGAGTTCGCTAGCAGTACTGATTTGTTTGCATGAATCTGAGAAACATGCAGTGGGCCGAGGAGAGGGACCTTCCTCACTCACCAGCTTCGGGACGTGTTCCTTAACTCAGATATTGAATCTGAGAAGTAATCAGATAAGAAAAAATATCGTTTCTCTTCTCAATTGTAAAATATTCTCATGCCATCCTGAAATTAAACTAAAGCAGAAGTACAAATTCATTTGTGCTCCGCCATTTCAACTGAGTTGTCCGGTGGGTTTCTTTTTCCTGAACTGTTTTGCTTTTCTAGACCACTAATGGATTGTGTGTTTAGTGACAAGCAGCAGCCATAGCTCTGAGTGTATTTTCTAAATCTGCTGTACTCTGTGCCTGTGACAATTTCTGTGCCACTTCTGAAGCTGCAGACATGTTTATGTGTAACACTGAGGAAAGAAAGTATTTTATAAATAGCATTAAAAAGAAAGGGGTCTGCAGCCCCCACACTACAATGAGGCTGATTCAATTTCTTAACACGTGCAACTAAATAATACAGCAGCAAAAGAATTATGCAAAAGTTCACTTTGGATTACAACTATTACGTCAAAAAATATGTAACTGTCTAATTTCATTACAATCCCGACAAACCAGGGCATTGCTAAAATGGTAGACACTCTTGGCATCAGGGCTAAGAAATTGGTTGTTAACTTGTTGAAAATGGTGGTCAATGGAGACCTGGTAACTGTTAAGGTCGGGCCCTACTTGTAGCAAAGCACAGCCTGAGACTCTTCAGATGTGGACTTACCATCTCAGTTGTACCAGTGACTTCTCAACATTGCTCCATGACTGTGGGCAACTTTATGAGAGAAGCAGTTGAGCAAAGGCACCATATAATACCAGCGGGAAGAAGAAAGGAGGAGGACTCGCTCTCTATGTCAATACAAGGTGGTGTAACTCTGGACATGTAAACATTAAAATCTCCACTTGCATCAGGGACATCGAACTGTTGACCGTAGGTTTGTGTCCCTATTACTTGCCCAGAGAGTTTGGACACGTGATTGTTGTTATTGTGTACATCCCTCCTCGGGTGAACGTGCAGATAGTGGGTGACGTCATCCACTCCGCTGTTGCTAAGTTACAAACGCACTTGTGCTAATCTCTGGAGACTTTAACCATGTGATGCTGGACAAAACATTACCTGCCTTCTCCCAGTATGTGGACTGTAGCACCCGGGGAAATAGGACTATCGACCTACTGTATGCCAAAGTTAAAGACGCATACAGCGCCACCCCGCTGCCTGCTCTTGGGAAAGCAGATCATAATCTGGTTCTGCTTCAGCCTCACTACAAACCAAGAGTGAAGGCGCTACCTACAACCACATGATCATTCAGGAAGTGGTCCCCTGAGGCAGAGCAGGCTCTGAGAGACTGCTTTGGAACTATGGACTGGGATATCCTGCTGGGGTCACATAGTGAGAACATTGAGGAGGTTATTGAATGCAAAACTGATTACATCAACTTCTCTATGGACATTTTAGTTCTAGTAAGAACAGTACGCTGCTATGCTAACAGCAAGCCATGGATTACAAGTGACATCAAAGGTCTTTTGAACCAGAAGAAAAGAGCTTTTAAAGGTGGTGATCAGCATGAGCTCAAGTGTGTGCAGAAGGAACTCCAAGTCCAGCTCAGGGCGGCAAAAGAGCAGTACAGGAGAAAGTTGGAGCAGAAGTTGCAGAATAACAGCATGAAGGAAGTGTGGGATGAGATTAAGATCATCACTGCAGCTCGAAGTGGGGTGCCACCATCGAGAGAGACGTGGAGAGAGCAAACCAAATGAACAACGTCTTTAACAGGTTTGACAACCCAAACCACTCTCACCTCAGAGTACTTCATCCTCCAACCATTCTTCTGCTGATACCAGCATAGGTGAGACATCCCCATTGATTTGTCTTAATTTTTACACTAAAGTTAATTGCTAATATATTCTTCTAATATTTTTGCTAATGCCTGCATTTACTAAGATTTTCTCTTCACACATTAGGTCAGCGTGACCCTGCTTACAGCAAAAGCCTTTCTGCTGATTCAGCAACCCAGCTGGTTTTTGATACGCCTTTCAGAGCCATCTTTATCTTTTCCTAGCCTTGAATCACAGGTGTTCTCAAACTCTTATCCTGTCCAAAGCTGGTCTCAGTGTATCAATTTTGCTGTTCTTTTCTTACTTGGAAATTTTAATGTAAGCCTAAACAATAATGCAATATAACAGATTTTTTAATTAACTATTTGCTAGACCTCTTATTTGCTTAACATTCTAATTTATGCTTAATCTAATGTTTTAGAAGCTTTTAACTACTTTTTATGGCTCTATATATTAATTTG
>NC_053156.1:8062009-8246188 GCF_016835505.1 Polypterus senegalus
ATCTATCCTAGTGAAAGAGTTGAATTTGTTTATAACAGGATGCTGGGGTTTAGGAGGATCCTTAGTGTTGGGGAGATATACTATGTTATTTCTAATATCATTCATTTTTTGATTGAAAAATACAGCAACAGCCTCACAGGTTTCACTGGAAGCACTTAGGAGGCATTCCTTTGAGCTACCTGGGTTTAGTAGGCGATCAATTGTAGAAAATAAGACTCTGGGATTACTAGCATTGTTATTTATAATCTTGGAGAAATAGCAGCGTCTCTCAAGACGGACAGTGTTATTGTATTCTGTTATTTTGACTTTTAATATTTCGTGGTGGATAGTAAGTTTAGTCTTCCTCCATTTACGCTCAGCTCTACGGCATGTTCTCTTTAAATCAGACAATCTTTGGGTCTTTTTTCACTGTCTTTTCAGGTGCAACTATGTCAACAGCAGCTCTTACTTTAGAATTAAATCTTTCCACCTTACTATTTACATTATCCTCACTATTATAGCTGGCACTATAACGGAACTGATTGCTTAAAATGTTTGTAAGTTTTAAAGCTGCTGCCGAATCAAAGAAGCGTTTTTTAACAATATGCTTCTCATGAGTGTTTTTTATCATTATTTCTATATTAAAAAGTAGAAGAAAATGGTCTGATACACCAATATCAATGATCTGTTTTATATCAACTTTCAGTCCTTTAGTAATCACTAAGTCTAACGTATGACCTGCTTTATGTGTAGGCTGATTTATGAGTTGTCTCAAATCAAAAGAATCCAGGAGGTTCTTTTACTTTTAGATCACACTGATTATCTATATGAAAATTAAAGTCGCCAACTATTAGGAGTGTGTCATAGTTAGTAATTAAAATTGACATTAAGTCAGAGAATTCCTCAAAAAACGACGCGTTATATTTAGGAGGTCTATACACGGATAGTACTAGAACTTCAGAATCTCCATGGATAACAACGGCGAGATACTCAAAGGACTTGAATTTACCAAAACTGACATCTTTACATTTTAATCGCTCGAGTAAATGTTAGCCAATCCGCCCCCCCTTTTTCCCTGGCGGTCTGCACGAGTAAAACTGTAATCCGGAGGCGCAGATTCGATTAAAACTGCCGCGGCATCTGAATTCAGCCACGTTTCATTTAGTGCAATAAGATCTATTTTTTTATCGTTTTGTTAGTTAAAGCTCTAACATTTAATAGTGCCATATTTAATGTTTCGGAGGTGCAGAGATGAGTACTATGTGCGTTATTGTTATTTGGAATAGGAACTAAATTATTATTATTAGCGCCGCTCTGTGTGCATTTTTTGTTTAATCTGTGATCTGTTTTTATAGTTTTAATACATTGTTCCTCTAAAATAGTGATTTTAATTAGATTATTGGAGTTTATGCCGTATTTCCTAGGTTTTCTACGTGCATTGAGATTGCTTATTACAGTATTAATGGTGTACACTTTAACGGAAGACTCTGTTAAACATTCATCATGTCCTGGCACAACAGTATTATTTCGGAAGGGGTTAAGAGCAGAGATAGATAGTGAAGAAAAACGAATTACCTTCGATATGTTTTCGGAGAGGACCCGGGCGCCATAGTAATGATGTCTTGATTTAAAAATGAGTTGTTCTGTTTCTTTAGTTGTCAAGAGGTTGAGTTCTGAATACAGAGCCTGTCTTTTCCTATGAAGAGCCCCACTTGGACACCTGGCATGTTCTTGATCTATTCTAGTAATTTTGTTGATTATCTCTGATACATTCTTGGTTTCCAATTTGTTTCTGTGGGACATATATGAGATAATCTGTCATCTTAAGAAAGCCTTCAGGGTTTCCCAGAGTATTCCTGCAGAGACCCCTGAGGATGTATTTGTCTCTAGAAAAATACTGATTTGTTTCGAAATAAATTCTGTACAGTTCTCATCTGCTAATAAAAGTGGGTTAAGATGCAATCTGCGAGATGAGTATGTGGAGCATAATGATTTTAGCTCCAAGATCAGAAGGGCATGGTTGGAAATAACAATAGCATCAGACTTGCAAGATTTAATCGTAGGCAAGAAATTGTTATCTATAAAGAAATAATCAGTTCTTGAGTAGCAATGATGCATTGGTGAGTAGAAGGAATATGCTACTGAATTGGGGTTTAGAAATCTCCAGGGATCTGATAAGTTGTGGTCAGTTACAAACTGTGTAATTGTCTTTACAGTGTTTGATGTCATCACCCCTGTGACAGGAGACCTATCTAGGTCTGGATTTAAAACATAATTAAAGTCCCCAGCCATTATAATTTTGTGAGTGTGCACATTGGGAATGGGAGGCAAATACATTTTGCATGAATTCCCTATCATCCAAATTGGGTGCATAAATATTTATTAAAATCACTTTACAGTTAAATAAGTTACCCATGACCATCACATATCTCCTTTCAGGATCAGATACTACATCTGACACTACAAATGAGACTGTTCTATGGATAAGAATTCCCACACCTCTAGTTTTCTTTGTAAAGCTGGAATGGAACATTTGGCCAGTCCAGTCTTTGTGCAGTTGAGACTGATCCTTGCTTAATAAGTGGGTCTCCTATAAAAATACTATTTTAGCGTTTAGACCTGTTAGATGAATACTTTCTTTCTCTTTAATTCTTGATTCAGTCCTTTAACATTCCAGCTCACAAAGCTAACTGCCTGGTCATGGAGACATTTCTTCTGAATTTTTGATGTCAGTTTGTAGTCTAAACTGAAAGTCAGACAGCTTTGACCTTAATTTCCAATTTTCCCAGGAGTTATTGCCATGAAGCCTATTGTTACGTTGGCACTTGTCATTATAAGGATTAAAAGGATAGATTAGAGATAGCTTGCGCTCTTTCTGTCTCCCCCTAGTCAACCCTATGACCCCACTTCACAAAGTCCCAATCCTCTGACATACCAAGAGACAGAACACGTCTAAAACAAAACAAGCCCCTCAGCGGTGTCATATGAGAATTAAAATTGAAATATCTATTGCTGATACAGTCCAAATACTATAAGCATAAAATATAATCTTCAACAGTCTTGAAATTGTAAGATAGTAAACCCAGGAAATGATATTAAATGTGGCCCTGGATAAGCATAGTAAACCCTAATACAATAATAATAGACAAAGGTATGATGTTAAACAGTCTACTTTAAAAAAAAAAAAAAGTTACTAATATAATTTCTTCCACACATACATACATACACACGTATAATTGTAGTTAAAACATAAACAGAAATTCGCCAAGAAGGGTATAATTACGGTGGCAGTATCATTGCAAGCGGATCAGACAGCTGGTAAGATCTTCTTTGCTATGCCATGACAAGATGCAACTCACGATCGTATTTCAGGAAAGTGTCGTGATCAGCTTTCTTAACTCTTTTTCTGCTTCCTCCGGTAAAGATGTAATGCTTGTCTTGAATATCCACTTTCAGTTTGGCAGTATACGATCTCGGCTTTCCATAAGCGCTGTTTAATGTTGTAAAAAATGGCTCGGTTAGCAGTTGTTGAGGGTGTTGTGCCAGTCCCTGTAAGAATACGCCGCGAGGCAGTTACAATCCCTGAGCAGGGCGCCAGCTCCTTGCTAGTCCTCACATGTTTAATTATTAACAATATAGATTATTTAAATGAAGTTAACATTTTATCTGTATAATGTAATAAGACATATTTTGCTGTATTTATTCTTAAAAATGATATTGAATAGCGTCAGATCAGCTGTAAATGTATGGCATTTCTAAAAGTTAGCTTTTTTTCAGTTTTATTGTCTCGTTCACGCTCTCCCTCGCCCCTTCTGATCTGACTCTAACAGTGCCAGTATAAATTCACACCCGATCTGACGCTGTTCGTTTTCACATAATATTGCATTAGTGCGACACTGTTTTCTGATTGGTACTATTCAGGTCATAAAATGATTTCTTCAAAATGTCACATATATTCGCCTCTTTCGGTGCTGCGTTGACATCGTGTACCAGAAGGCGTGAGCTTATTCAGTGCGGCAGGAGCACGCAGGTGGCCAGTTGCTGTGTGATATAACATGCTTGACTTGGCGGCAGTCCGCGTGCATGTACTGTACAAGGCCTGCACGGTAAGCACTGAGAAAAGAAGAGTGTTCTTTGCTCAGCTTTTTAGAGTAGCTTCGTCATCGCTTCTTACAAGAAAAGGTGATGGATAAAGTAAAAGAGGGTGCAACATCGACAAGCTTCTGTTCCAAGACCGCCGCTTCCCCAGGACAGCAAACTCAGTCAGTGTCAGGCGACAATTCAGTGTGATAGGAACCACAGCACAGAGAGAAGTGTGTACATTGCTACAGGTACACATGTCCTAAACGTAGAAAGGACTGTCCTTGGGTGTGTGTGAACTGTTAACATTTGAATCTGATGATTGCATATAGCGCGGAACTGACCTGTGCACCAAAATTTGGACACAAAAAAATGCGATCACTGATTAGAAGCGCAAGAAAGCAGGCAAATGAATGTGAATAATATGAATAATGTTGCATCAGTGCCACAATGTTTTCCGAAATGTACTATACAGGTCATAAAATGAGTTATTTGACATCATGGACTATAAGGTGCATACTAATTCAGCGTGAGCAGGAACACTTAATGAAACTGAATAAAAAAAATAAAGTGACGGTGAGATACGAAGAAGGCAGATTCAGCAGCGTTTGTGTATCAGCTTTTACTCCTCCAGATCAGAGAATTTCCAGTTCCATTGTCTCAAGCAACACTCACATCTACAGTTATCTACGATGTTATTTCGTGATTGTGAATGAGAAAATAAGAGTGAAAAAAAAACGCTAACTTTTACAAGTCCTATAAATTTACACCAGCAGTTACAGACACAAATGAAATGTATGTTTGTATTGTATAATAGTAACAATAAGAGCAGCTCACTACTCAAAGCAGTAAATTTGCAGGGGAGCTGGTTTCGAACTCACAAACCTTTGGATTATAAGTCGACAGCTCTAACCACAGGACCACGGAAGCTGTTGTATTGTAGTTGCGCTTTTTGTGGAAGTGTTTATTTGATATTTGACCATCAGCCTACATATTATATAGTTCATGTGTACATTTTGTCATTTATTACTAAAACATGAAAAACGTTTCTGTTTTAACAATTTGTTTAAATAGATTGTTTAGACACAAAAAGCACATCAAGTTACGATTCTGAGTAGCCCACTCCCAGATAATCAATCAAGGCAGGAACTGGGAGAACTTCTTGGCTGTTCTGAGGCGATTTGGGGGGGTATCAGACAAAAGAGGCTGACGGAGAGGTGCGAAGGGATTTAAGATGGGCTGGAATTAAGAGTTTTTTCATTGGCTCTGGTAATTCTAGTGTTAAGGAACTGAAGAGAGTGATCCGGGCCGCGGAACGCTACACCAGATCTGATCTACCATCTCAGCAGTATATTTATAGCGGGAGATGCAGGACCAGAGCATCTAGGATCATTAGAGACTCATCTCACCCCAGTGACCATCAGGCAAATGCTTTAGGTGTATTATGGCCAGGACAGAGAGGCTCAGGAGAAACGCCTATCCACAGGCCATAAGACGTCTTAATCTGGACATGCCACCCAAATCTATTCAACTGTTTATTTATAACACAAACTGAATTCTCTACCTTGCTGTCTCTCAGCTGCCGCGATGTCATTTATGTCTGTTTAACCAGCAACTAGCACCCTGCGATTTACAGAACATCGATCTTCTATTCTGATACTTTTGCACACAACTTAGATCTTGTTTAAAATTGTAATGCCTTTTTTCCCCTATATATTCTATCACCATACTTCTGCCCTTTAAATTTCTTCTTTCTTTATTTAATTTTAAGTTAATTTAATTTAAAATTATCTGTTACATTTATGCACTCAAGGCTTTAAGGAGGGGACGTGGTAGTATGGCAGGAGTAGTTCCTGGATGTGGTGCGGGCGTGGGTGTTTCTACACTGAATTGCACAGGTGCGACATCGCCCGTGTCTGTAATTGATGCTGGGAGCTACTAATCGCCACACCTGTGCCATGTCCCCATTATAAAAGAAAAAGCACAAGTGTGGAGAGGAAATGAAAAAGAAAAAGTAAAGAAGACAGAGGTTAGAAGAAGGAGAGATGGCAGGAAATGGAAGGAGCCCGTGTGTGAGCAAGAAAGTGAGCTGAGGACAGCAGGCTCACTGCAGCGAAGGTAGGTAGCTGGGAGGAGAACCCCGGAAAGCGTGTATGGCCGACACTCAGGGCAGTTGAAAGTGGTTGCTCCTGTTGAGCAGTTCCAAGGAACAGGAGTGACCAGGATGTTGACAGCTTGCCACATAAGGCCACGGAAGGCAATGGGAGTCAGGGGGGGCTTGAGCGGTTGAGCCTTAGCATGAGCAATACAGGCACTTACAATATATATATATATACAAACTGCCTGGTTGACTGATTAGAGCACCATCCAGGCCGCAGTCATGTGATCTTAAATCACAGGCTGTTCTTTATCCCACCTGTTATTTTCCTGAAGCTGTTACCTATAATCCCTGTTGTGGGGCATCCAGTAAATTTAGTCTTGATACAAACCATAAATTAATTGATAACCAAAAAATAAGGTGTATAATTAGACCAAGGGATAAAACCAGACACTCCACCAGGGCATCTGTAATAGAAATTTAATTCAAATTAAAACAAAAAATATATCAGCAGTTCAGAAAGAACCATGCAGTTTTAAATGCTGTTTATTGAACATTCGCTCTCTTGGCAGTAAAGCTGTTTTGGTAAATGATATAATATTAAGTACAAAATCTGATCTGTGTCTTCTTACTGAAACCTGGCTTAGTAAATTGACACTGTTCCCCTAGCTGAGGCGTCACCAGATGGATACTCGTTCCTTCATAAGTCTAGAGATTCTGGTCAAGGAGGAGGCCTTGGAATAATTCATTGTAACAAATTGCAAATCACTCCTAAGAATTTAGGCAACTTTACATCCTTTGAGGTATTCATTTTAAATATTAAAACAGATTCCAACACAATTATAGTGCTAGTCTGCAGACCACCAGGGCCATATTCATTGTTCATGACTGAATTTAGCAACCTTCTGTCTGATTTGGCAATAAATTATGATCACGTAGTTCTGATGGGGGATTTTAATGTACACATTGATGTGGAAACTGACACTTTTAGCAAATGTTTTACTTATTTGTTAAATTCAGTAGGATTTTCGAGCTTTTAGTTACAGGGCCCCTAAACTGTGGAATGGTCTTCCTGCTTCCATAAGAGATGCCCCTTCAGTCTCAGCCTTTAAATCCCGGCTGAAGACTCACTACTTCAGTTTAGCATATCCTGACTAGAGCTGCTGATTAACTGTGCAGACTGCATCTCTGTTGTTAGTCATTAGCACTAAAACATAAGTAACATGATAATTATATTTGAATACTAACCCTCACCTATTCTGTTTCTTTTCTCGGTACCCAAATGTGGCAGTTGGTGCCACGGCCCACCTGCCAAGTTGTTTGCCTGCCTATGGTAAAGTCATCCCTGATGGAGGATCACAGGAATCATGGGAAAGAGGGGTCCTTTCATCGGAGCAACGTTTCAGCCGTGGCATGGCCAAATGGGGAGGCAGCTAGATGGATCAGGTCTCCAAGACTCCAAAAATATCCAAACCTAATTATGTCATATCATCTACTGTGAAACCATACTTCTAAAAATTTTATTATTATGCTATCTTAAGGAATTGTTCTGTTCTGTATATTGTATTGTATTGACCCCCTACTTTTGACACCCACTGCACTCCCAACCTACCTGGAAAGGGGTCTCTCTTTGAACTGCCTTTCCCGAGGTTTCTTCCATTTTTCCCTACAAGGTTTTTATTGGGAGTTTTTCCTTGTCTTCTCAGAGAGTCAAGGCTGGGGGGCTGTGAAAAGGCAGGGCCTGTTAAAGCCCATTGCGGCACTTCCTGTGTGATTTTGGGCTATACAAAAATAAACTGTATTGTATTGTATATATATACAGTATATACACTGCGTTGGGCTGGGGTCCTGCCTGGGATTTAATCCTGCCTTGCACCCTGTGTTGGCTGGGATTGGCTCCAGCAGACCCCCGTGACCCTGTGTTAGGAAATAGCAGGTTGGATAATGGATGGATATATATTATATATATTATATATATATATATTTTTTTTTCTTGACCCTCTTTGTCCTGAACAGGGTGCCAGCCCATTGCAGGGTTTTATATATGTGTATGTAAACTGTATACAGTATATGTATATATGCATATTGTGTCATATGTGTGCATAAGAGGCAGTCAAATGGCTTAACACTAGAATCCCTGAAGCCTACGAAAAAACTCGTAATCCTGGCCCAGCTCTCTATCAGCATCTTTTGTTTTGCAAATGTGTTGATCAGCACAAACAGCAAGTAGCCTGCTAACCCCGGGGAAAAAGTTCTCCCAGCTGAAGTCTTGTTTATCTGCATGTGAGTTCCCTTGAGTTGTACAGGGTAAATAATATATCGTTATTTGGAATACATGCATTTCATTTACGTTCTGTGCTTCCTGTGTTTGACTGCCCATTTGATCACGAGGGCTTCTCTCTCAACCGCGGTGTACATGGTCTCCCAATCCACCAGCTTCTAGCTCAGCACCATCAACACTTTAGCTCAGCACAGCCCTTTCGTCATATCAAACAAGGTCAAAAATTGAGCCTTGCCAAGCCATTATAGGAGATCATTGACTCATGGCATTAGGTATGGTTCAAACTGGGAGACTTTATTAAGCTGGTGGAAGTCACTGCAGAATCTCCAACTTCAGGCTGGTTAAGGGACCAGGACAATAGGACTGGACCAGGGACACCTAGGTACAGTATACGCCTGATCTCCAGATCCAATTCTGCTCTCTTTGCCTCAGTGAGGTGGTAATGGCGCTCCCTGATGATCACACCGGGTTCAGTCATGATGTCGTGCTCAACCAGAGAGGTCCATCCAGGTGTTTTGCTCACCACTTCCGGGACTGACTGGATAGCTGTTTCAAGCTCCTATCATTGTGAGGGCATCAAATTGGGGCCAAAGTTAAGATTAATTTTCTGAGTGAAGAGGATACGGTGCTGACCGGAGGTGGGATCAGGTTCCCTGTCCTTTCATGGTTTAAGCAAGTTAACGTTGGATATCCGTTCACTCAGCCAATGATTAGATTGTTCCACCAAATAGTCAACAAACCCCTTCCTCTCCTTAGCTTCTTATGGGCCCTGCCAATGAGCCAGTAATTTGGAGTGGAAAGTGGCAATGAGGATAATCCCAGGTGGAATTCTTGGAGGGTTGTGCCACAGTCATAACAACGGGTCTGTGCTGTTTGAGCCTTCGCCATGTTCTCTTTTAATATTGGCCAAATATTTTCCAAACTATCACATATTTGCACAGTATACTCCAATATACTTGTAGACGGGAGGGTCTCCTCCTCCCAGCCTTCTTTTAGGATATTTAATATCCTTTGGGGCTGCTGTCCATACAACAGTTCAAAAGGGGAGAAACCTGTCGAGTACTATGGTACTTCCCAGCAGGCAAATTAAACAAGGGGAAATAATTGGTCCCAGTTTCTTTCTTCCTCACAGACCACCTTGCACAGCATCTATTTGAGAGTCTGATTAAATCTCTCAACCAAACCGTCAGTCTGGGGGTGGTATACCAAGGTCTTCAGACGCTTTATTCTCAGTAACGTGGCCACCTCCTTGAATGTTTCCAAAGTAACAGGCATCCCTTGGTCTGTGAGACTTGGACTTGCTCAAAGACCCCTACTAATTCCTTTGAGTTGGCTGTGTTCAGGGGAACAGCCTCAGGAAATTGGGTGATAAAATCAACGGGACTAAGATTTATTTATGTCCTCTTGCAGAAGGTTCAAGGGGTCCAAGGAGGTCTACCCCAATGTGTTCGATTGATATGTCAATTAGAGGGAAGGGAACTAGAGGAGTGCAATCCTTCCTAGGAATCTGTCGTAGTTGACAGTCAGGGCATGAGTTACAAAAGTGACAGACTTCCTTATTGATCCCAGGCAAATAAAAATGGAGCTTAAGGTGCTCAAAGTTCTTTTCATTTCCCAAATGGACACCTAGTAGGTGGGTGTGCGCTAGCGCACAGACCTCCTGCCGGAAGGTCCATGGGACTAGGTGTAGGGACCACACCTCCCCTCGTGCTCTGTGACCTGAAAGAGAAGATCATTTTTAATCACAAAGTGTGCCCCCTGGGGCATGGGATGCTGTGTGCATTGGCCATTTATGGAAATGACTGCTTTGATAGCATTCTTCAAAGAATCGTCATTCCACTGCTCCCATTTAAAGGAGCCCAGCGTTTGTTTAAATTGAAAGTGTAAGGTAGCAAACAGATTAGGTCTGCTTTCAAGGGGTATGGCCTTGTCTCCCTGTAAATACAGGCTATACTGGTCTTTTCTTTGATCCACTGTCATGGTAACACAAGTTGGTGAGCAACAATAGAAATGTTACTCCCGAAATCGAATACAGCGGAGACTTTGTGCCCATAAACTATCACCACTCCTGTATGGGGAAGAGACAGAGGGCTAACGAGTGCACAGTAACTCTCCCCTTGGGGCCAGCCACAGTCCATCAGCTCGCTGAGGTAGGGACAAGCCATCACAATGTGTCTGGGTTTCGTGTATTTGAAACGGTGTAGGACAACCAGACTCTTTTGCTTGGCTGTGGTCACTGGGTCTGGAGTTCAGTGGTTGCAGTCTGAAGGGACACTTCATTCCATTCGGGCTTGGCGGGCAGATCTTTCAGACTTCTCAGACCGGGACGCCACTCTATGCTGCTCAATGACCTTGATCACGGCCTCTATGTTCTTAATCAACTGCCTATGGACCGGCTTGGTTAGAGAATTAGGCCATTTTTGAGGGTGTCACAGGCTAGTTGCTCGACAATATGGTGAACGTCATTTGCTTCTGCCTTTAGCCATCAGCTGGTCTAGCCCCAGATCTCGAAAGCCTTTGCGTGAGTCGACTGATCTGGGTCAAAGTGCCATTCGTGCCAATGCTTTGCCTGCTGGTCTGTGGAAATGCTGAACACCTTGAGGACTTCAGCCCTGAGCGTATCATAGTCAGCGGCATTTTTCTTGGGGAGGTCGTAATAAGGCTGCCGTGCTTCACCCTTCAAGAATGGCGCCAGGATGTTACCTTATTTGGATCGTGGTCAGTATTTCCAGTTTGCTGGTCTTTCAAAAATAAGAAAATAGGTCACAATGTGCATTATCATCTGTAAGCAGTACAAGTACCTGGGAAGGAATTCTAGCCTGGTCTTGCTGTAGGGCTAGACATATTTCGATTCTTGCCTCGGAAGTCGAACAGCTGCGCCTTGACCCGCTGTAGTTCGGTCACCTGGGTAGTAAGGACAGAATTCAGATCCTGATCCTTTGACATCCCAAAACAAGATCTTGCTGACTACACCACTATAATAAGGGAAAAGACAAACAGAAACAGTTTTGGGGATCCACCCCATATATTGTGAGACAATGAAGCAAATTAAGTTCACCAGAGTAACCACAAAGGACTGAGTCTGACCAGAACGTGAGGTGCTTTGCTAAACCAACAGCAACTTCCACATCCACGTCCAGACCACACTCTCCTACTGACCTCACTTCTGCCACTTCCCTCACAGACCCACCTCTTCCTGCCCAACGCTTATAAAAGCCAAACACTTCACCACTCTAGTTTTAGTTCTGTTCAGACTCAGTCCTTTGTGAATATTCTAGTGAACTTTGATTTGCTTTGTTGTTTCACAATATATGGGGTGGATCCCTAAACCTTTTTCTGTTTGTCTTTTCCCTTATTAAGACATACATATATATCCATACATATATACATTGTGAGGTTTCTGAACTCTTTTGGGACCCCCCTCCCAATGGGACGACACACTGAAATGCGATTGCTGCGACTGTGGAAGACTGCTTGTCCGTCACCAAGGCAACCATTTCCATTACCGCGGAAACAACTATGAGCTGGTTGTCATCCCGCTATAAGCATCTGTCGCCGATAGGTGATGCAAGGAGCATTATAAATACAAGGAACAGTATAACTTGGCCACTGACCCAGTCTCAACCCTGCCCGTTTGCTGTCATTGTGTATAGGAGAGTGGTAGACCCTGCTACAATCAATAACCGTGCTGTTCCTGTTTCAAGTCAAATAAAGCTGGTGTTGCTAAAGTGTCAATACTCAGCGTCGATTTTGGGGTGCAAGACAGCGACTCACGCATCACAGCATATTATTACAACATTGTAGTAAGTCAATTAATTGTGAATAGAGAAATCGTAAAGGACTGAGTCAAAAAGTGACTACATTGGAGAGTGGAGTGCTCAGGTCTTATACTGGAGGGCAGGAAGAAGCGGGTTCTTAGCGGGAAGTGAGGTCTGTAGGAGGGTGTGGTCTGGGAACAGAAGTGGGTGGAGTTCTAGTTGGGCTTCCCTTCTGGTGGTCTATAGAAGAGGGAGAAAAGGCATTAGTGCAGTTCATCAACCCCTGACTCTGCATCTTACCCTCAGTTAAGGCTTAGACTGCCCCCCATGCACACGTGTGTAACAATATATATAACGTTTGATTTTAATCAACTTGACTTGTAGCTGGTCAACCTTCCCCTCAGCTTGTTAAAACTACAATATGTTTGAAGATGGTGCAGCAAAGCAGTTTGGCATTCCCCAAAAATGTGGCTCATCGTAGTTTTTAATGTGTTACCACTCTGCTGATGGGGAATCTTGTCAGATCGCCTTCCGAGCTGTAATTCACCATTTCTTTTCTGTTCACAGAAATACTAATTATTTATTACAATTGTATAGTACAATTTGAGACTGGGGGGTAAACCCTCCTTCAGCTACCACCAGCGTTAACCCTCTCTGCCTTTTTATGTTAAACCAGAAACCAAAGGCAAAGTAATTGGTTGTTGTCTATGGTATCAGCTGCAGGCTTTCCATGTGACATGCTTGTCACATGATGAACTTTTAACTCAGGGCTTTTATGTGCTCTTCCAGACACTCTCTTGGTTTTCTATTCTGCTTCAGCTGCTGAATCCCCACCATTGAACCTGCTTGATGAGGAAGGCTGTCCATTCTTTAAATACAAAGAAGGGAGCTTAGAAGGACAATTACCAGTGGCACTGCTGGTAGTTGGGGTGCTTGAGTGCTGAAGTAACAGCTCTCATTTGAATAAAACCTTGAGACTGTTCCTGTCTTTTCAACAATAATAAAGCTGAGGTGTCTCAGAAAACCTCACCTTCTTCTCTCTTGTGCATGTAAAATAATAATAAAAAGTATATTATTATTATTATTAAATTAATTAATAATAATTATTTACATTTATATAGCGATTTTCTTCCTACTCAACTTCTGCATACAGTGATTTGGGAGCCACTTCAACCACTCTAATGTGCAGTCTCCACCAGGATGGTGTGATGGCAGCCATTTTCACACCAGCACGCTCACCACACATTAGCTGTTAGGTGGTGAAGTGGTGAGAGAGATTAGGGTTTGTAAATTAGAGACAGGGGATCATTAGTGGGCCAGAATGACTAAGCCATGCAGTTCAGTTTATCCAGGACATCGAGAATGAATGGTACTGGATTGTTTTGAATGAAAATTGCTTTATTTTAGCATGGCATTCTCCGCTGACCAAAGGCTCAGTGTGCTTGTGTGAATTAACAAGTGTAAAGCAGCAGCAATAAACTTCTAAACCCTTACAACCCTTGTCAAAAAGCCAGGGCCTGTTAAAGCCCATTGAGGCACTCCTCGTATGATTCTGGGCTTATACAAAACTAAATTGTGTTGAGTTACAACATGACCACTGAAGGTACCTAAAGCTCACAGCAACACAGAGCCATATCAACTGATTCACACAAACAAATCAAGATAAGGGGATAAGGAAAGTAAAAGAAATAAATGAGATGGAAACATGCCATAAATTAAACAGAAAATGTGTTAGCTATGCTGTGGTAAGGAAACACTGGCCAAAGGTTAAAGTGATTTAAAAAGAAAAAGATTGGGAGTACAGACAAGAAACAAAGAAAATACAAATAGAGAGACATGAGATAAATGAAAACCAAGATATACATAAAGGATATGAACCAGAAATTCAGGAAATCAATTAGCTGTTTAGGTTTTACAGATGACATCAAGTTATGGGAGGTGGAAGGGTGGATAACGGAGAATCAGCTAAATTGTTACAGAGGGGCTTGGACAATAATCAGGCTTTGTTCTACATTATAACAGGGAAGAAGATTGTTCACATAGTAGCAGACTTGGACTTCCATTCTACTTTTGTATGCTATATATGATCAGAAAAGTTCACTCAACATGCAACATGTCAGTAACTTTTATCTCGTCTGTGACTATCGCAGAACACTATTTAAATATGATTCAAGTATTCTGAATTTGAGGTCTGTTTTATATCTGAAAGTCATATCTTGAAAACTACTAGATGGTAACCTTTGAAATTGTAAATCTCCTCTGCATAGCAGCTGTAGTCATATTGCACTGCTGTGAATTAAAAACAGAAACTCTCAAGCCATTCAATCATGAATTAGTTTACAGTTCATTAGTTATCAGCTGACAATTCTTGAAACACGGTGTACACCATTATTAGGATTGTACACCGCTTTGAGAAGGCACAATACAGTCTGTATCTCAATAGTAGGTCTCTTTAACAGAGATTGAGACAGTGGAACCGAGTTCAGCCTCTTCAGTATTACTTAAACAGTGATACTGGTTGTGGACCCAGGCTGGAGGCCACCTTTCAACGCTCTCTATATCAACACGGCATTGTACTCACCCACAACTGGAGTTGACTACATTAACAATGGCTTTTGTGCTCCTACGCATGTGCAGAAGCATTGACAATGGATATTCTGAGATTAAGCCCACACTGTCAAACAAGCACCATTGAAGGTAAGCTGGTCAATCTCCAGAGCGTACATTGCTGACCTAAGCTGAGCCCTTAAAACTCACTTCTTAGTGTTCTATAGCTGTGGTGTAGCCCAGATCAACTTGATCTTCTGGACCTCAAATCTAGCCTTTTGTGCTTGAAGTCCTGCCCAGATGTGAGGCCTACCAGTGCTTTCAGATATTTGGCGAAGCCATGTAATTGACTCCAATCAAGGGCTCTATATACAATTGTTCAGACTTAATGTGAAGGAGTAGCAACTCCACCAGCTTAAGTCCTGATGCTGGCTAATTATGGACATGTGTATCCCTCAAACCACATTTTATGTCTATGTTGTAATCTACATTACTGCAGTAATGTATACAAATGGACACCATAGGCTGTACATGTTCCAAATCGACTGTGACACTAAAACTTCAACACTTCTGCTAAGTCCACACTACTGGGGTATACTGCAAATGACCAGGACTTGCATATCTTTCTAAGCAATACATATCACTGCGCCACTCACCCACTGTGTCACCCATTCATTTGCAGTGCAGACTTTAGGGTAGAGCTCATTGCAACATTTGCCTCTCAATGGACCTTATCTCTGATTCCTTTTGAATTCTATAGGCAAAACTCCTACCATGTGACCGATCAGGCTATTTAAGTCCAGTTTAAATCAAGCTTACACTTTACTTGTTCTTATATGGATTACTTTAACATTCTTAGCTAGCTTAATGCTTCTGACACACATGACTTGGTGAAAAGCTAAATGCAGTCTGTCGCCTTGCCATCCTTCCAATCCTAACCCATTTTATCCCTACATACCAATGTCATCTGCCACAAATCTGCCCAAGCCTGTCTGCTATCCAAGTCCTTCTGTGATGATATAACGGATTCCAAATTATCTGCTAATCCACCTATCTTGGTATCATCTGCAAACTTAACCAGCTTGTTACTTATATTCCTATCTAAATCATTTATATATATTAAAAATACCTGCGGCCCCTGCACTGCCCCCTGCTGGTCACCACTCTTAACATCGGCCAGTTCTGATGAGGTTCCTCACACCATCACCCTCTGCTTCCTGTGTCTGAGCCAATTCTGCACCCATCTACAAACATCACCCTGAACTCCCACTTCCTTTAATTTGATGCCCACCCTCTCATGTGGCACCTTATCAAATGCTTTCTGAAAGTCCCGATAAATAATATCATCTGCTCCACTTTCATCATATCCTTTTGTTGCCTCCTCATAGAATTCCAGCATGTTAGTAAAACACGACCTCCCTCTGCTGACCCCATGCTGACTGTTCCGAATAACTCCTGTCCTTGCCATGTGTTGCCTAATCTTATCCTTAATAATTCATTTTCTTGTGATGCTTTTTAAGCTTACTGGCCTCTAGTTGCTTGGATCTGCCCTGTCATCCTTTTTATATAACGGGATGATATTTATTTATTGTATTGGTAATTCCAACAAAATCAGTGTTTAAACATTAAAAAACATGCTGTACAGCAAAGATTAATCAACACAAACGTTTAACACTACAATTACCAGAGCCTACTAGAAAACTCATAAATCCAACCCACCTTAAATCCATTCGCACCTCTCCGTCAGCATCTTTTGTCCTGTAAATGTGCTGATAAAGACAAGCAACAAGCAGCCTGCTTTTCCATCCCCCCACAGCTGCAGAACGTGGACAAAGTTCTCCCAGCTCATGGCTTGATTGATTATCTGGGAGTGAAGTGCTGGAGTTTTAGAGTGGAAATAATAGATCGTTATTTATAACACATGCATTTCATGTATGTTCTGTTTCTACAGTAATCTGTGTAAATACTTTGTTAAAACATAAACTTTTCCATATTTTAGTAATAAATGTTACAAAATGTAGGCATAAACTATATAATGTGTGAAGCCTGAAGTCCAAAGATCAAATAAACACTTTCACAAAAGGTTCAAGGATAAGACACCAGCTTCCGTGATGTAGTGGTAAGATTTGCTGACTTGTAATCAAAAGTCCCTGGTTCGATCCTGACTGTCATCTGCATTTGCTGTTTTCAGTAGTGAGCTGCTCTTATTGTTAATATTATACAGTACAAACATACACTTGGTTTACGTCAGTAACGGACCGTGTACATTTATAGTACTTGTAAAAGTTACCTTTTTTTTCACTTTTATTCTCTCATTCATGATCACGATACATACTACCGCCCCCCCACCCAGGGATCTGACGCTGTTAGGTTTTATTTGAAACTGGGAGTAACTGTACATGTGAGTGGTGTTATGAAACAATAGAACTGGACACTACAAATGCTTGTGAAGCACCATATGTTGAAATGGCAAAGACATGGCAACCAAATGGACACACAGACTCGTGTTCTTTTATTAAGGTAGATAAGCTGCCTGTCTGGCAGTCACTCTTAGTTGGCTGTATTCAGTATTAACATTTATAGGATTTGTACAAGCAGTTTTAATGTCTGTTATATGCCATTTAATGGAATGATGAATGCAATGCATTTCACTACTAAACATGTTCACAAAATGCCAACTGTTGGAATGACAGAGACGTAGCAACCGGATGAAGAGAACACACAGAAATGTATCATTTTATTATGGTGGATATAATGGCCTGGCCTGCTGTTTGATCAACAGGAAAAATGTCGTATGGACCAGTGCCAATCCATTGACCAACAGACGAGGGGGCCTCACATGAAATTTGTATTAACAGACCACCAGTGTGTCACGTATGAACTCTTGTGTGGTGAGGACCACTTCACTGTCTGTGTCGATGAGAAGGGAATGACAACAACGAGGCACACAAACTCCTGTAAAGTCGTATATCTGCCGTCAGGAGCAGCTGCTGCTAATTGTTTAATCAAAAGTGAACTCGTATGATGGAGATGGCGGTGCTCTCGTACTTTTATTGTAACTGTTCAGAGCTTCTGTAAAAAACATCACTTGCTGTTACTCTAATACAGTATGAATTTAATACAACTGTAATATTAATATAAAATAATGAATCTAAGTGTTAAAATATAATAGAAGACTGTTCTGGGGTGAACTTGACATCATTTCTATTTTTATTAAGAACTTTAATTGTCCTTATAGTGATAACGGCTAACAAACAGATGCAGTCATGTAGTTTAGTTTCATACAAAGTTGTAAATGTCATTTAAATAAAAAGCACATCAGTGAGCGCTGCTGCTTTGTAATTCTGAGAGTTTACCTGCCACTGCCACAGAGAAATGCATGTTGGGTGTTTGATGATTTAAGAAAAGAAAGACGTCCAGAAAATCAGACAAAGACAATCAGCACAACGTCAGACTGACAGAGAGCAACGGGGGGAATACTGTCTGGAATTTAATGTGAGGGTCCGGAAAAGACAAAAACACACAGCTGTTACTGTACACTGTAGGTGTATGTGTGTGTGTGTGTGTGTTATATCACAAATTATGTTATTTGCTGCTTTGTATTAGTAATGAATTTAGTATTTTACTCTGGTTTATTGCTTTATTCTGTTTAATGCCATTATATATCCTATATCTATCTGTTTTAATGTTCTATTCAGGAAACATTTACAGTATATCTAATGTTACCTATGCCTGCTGATTCTTTATGAGACTCTGTGAAGCGCTTTGAGCATGGGAAATGCACTATATAAATAAAATGTATTATTATCATTATTATCTAAAAGCACAGATATAAAGCATCTGGGCCCTCACGCATAACGCCGTGCATAGAATTCACACAAAAACAGAAATGTGCGTACACACATCCAAAATCCAGATGCATAAATCTATGCGTACACCAACTTCCATGCTCCTCTGCTACATAAATCCCAATCAGCGTGAAAAGTAATGCAGGTGCCTGCCATCCTACTGTGTCTCCTCCCAGAATTTTGTATATTTTGAATATGCAAATCAATATGAATACCACCTTCCCCGTTCGGTGTTTGGTGAAAAGGCAATGGCCAAAGAATGTGAAAAAATTAATTTCAGTGAATGCGAAGAGGAGGCAAAGAAAAACTTACTATTTGTGGGCTTAAGCAGTGGTATAAGCAACAAAAGACGGTTGATCAAGTAATACACAAACTCGAAAGGTCAAGTTCAGAAAGTCGTACAGTGCCTGAAATAAAAAAGAAGTGGTCAGATATCAAAGTCAATATGAAAAGGCGAGTCGTAGCCACCATCTGAGTGTCATATGGAAGCATATTAGGGTACAGAGAAAATAAAAAAAAAAGGACATTGTGAAAAAAAGGTTGAAATGTCCACTTTAATCTCGTAGTTTATTTTGTCAATAAAATAGAACATTGTACACTTAATCTTAAAATCAATGTTTAATTTCCTAGAGTTTTTTTGATCCCATGTGAAATGCTGCGTATTCTAATTGTTCTTCTATGTACTCTACGTGATTCTTAAATGGGCTCTCTTGAGCTGACAGGACACTGAATACATTGCATTCATGATATTACAGCTCTCTGAACAATTTAAATACTTGATTGTTTTCTTGATATCATTTTTATGATGAAATAAATTAAAGCATGTTATTAAACATGGGAAAATGGTGGTGCAGTGATAGCGACAAGCTGGCACCCCATCAGAGATTGTTCCTGCCTCACGCAAGATGCTTGCTGTGCCATGCGCGACCCTCATTGAAATAATTTATTGCAGCAGTCCTGTCTCTTTCAAACGTACTAACCTCCAATTCCTGTCCTTCCTTTTCTTTCTCCAAGTAACCAATCGCCACACAATAAGCTCTGTAATAAATGTCAAGCCATCTGTGAGCTTAAAAGGCAAGCTCTTCAAAATTTGAAGGAACATTAAAATATCTTCATAGTACATATTATATTATTCTATCCATCTATCCATCCAGTGTCGTGCCAGTCCCAGCAAGCATACAGCGTGAGGCAGGAACAATCCCTGAACAGGGCGCCAGCTCATCACTACCGCTGTCCACTGTGTCCACACGTTTAATTTAAATTTTAAGTTAAAAATGTATCTGTATCATGTACTTCACTGCATTTCATCTTAAAATGATATCAAGAAGATAGCGCTTGTAAATCTAAATCGACTTAGAAGCCAGTCGTCATCATCTGTAAATACGCTCTCTTCTATTGAATTGGATTGAATTCCTTTATTGTTATTGTATATGGTACAACAATTCAATATGCAAATCCTCCATAAACTTATTTTCCTATAAAATCTTATATATAAACGTCTACACGTGGCAGTGTGTGTGTCTGTCCAGCCCGGAAGTGAGAGGTGGTAAGGGCTTCACCTCCGAGGATACGCAAGCGAGGCCAGCACTTCAGCAAAACAAAACCTCAGAAGAAACTTTCAATTAGCTGACATCTCAACATTTCAATTTATTTTTTGACAATTTCAATAGTTTCTAGGACCCCATGCTGTACACAGCTAGTGATAAAATAACAGTAATAAAAATAATAATAATACAGTAATACAATAAAAAACAATGAAACATATACAGTATGAAAGCGCAAGTACAATATACATGTACAGATAGTGCAAATGGCTCATAAAGTGGCTCAAGTTGTGCAATATTACAGTTGTAATGCAAGTAGTAGTGCCTTAAACTAATAAACGATATGCGGTTAATGTCAGTGTATTTGATAAAGCCGCATCAGGGATGTGAATCTAAAAAATAAAGAGAAGCCACCCAGGAACAGTGGCACTGCTATGACGCTGGGTGCCACCAGTTTGCAAAACCAAGTTGAAAACATGTGTACGCCAAGAATTTAGCTGGCATGAGAATGTGCATGGCTTTATGCCAAGTTTAGTTTTCATACATCGTGATGTGAGTGTGGAATCGGCCGTACACAATATTTTTGTGCATACACACCATTTATACATGAGGCCCCACAACACTATGCATAAATAAGGTTAAAACCAAAAAAAATAAGACAATCGAGATTAAAAACAGACAAATAAGAACGTCAAAAATTTTCTCAGCACTTAACAACTTGTTTAAAAATGTAAGTTCAAACTCAGAGAAAGTGCTTTAGATGCAGCCAGAAAATTCCAGAAAAGGCAGTTTTTCATGCAGAAATGTAACGACTTTAGCGTGAAGTGCCACATTCTTTAAATGTTCTACTTATCTGTAGCACTGAACAGATTCTTAAAATGTCAAGTTTAATGAGAACTGGTAACTGGAGCACACGTCCACCACGGACACGGCAGAGTAGAAGCGCCACCGTGTAGGTGGGTGTAAAGTTGCTAAGATTTCTATTTGCATTTGTATGTGTGTATGTTTAATTTCAGTGTGCATGTTGGGGTTCAGATACACGTGGTTTCATATTATGTGTTCATATTTTCTTGTTCTGGTAATAATTCTTGCAGCAGCATTTTGGATTAACTGGCGGCTGTATAAAGAACAGTTTGAACATCCAGTGAACACCGCATTGCAGTAGTCAATCCTACTAGAAATAAATGCATGAATTAATTTCTCAGAATCCCGTTTATTTAGAAAGCGCCTTAATTTCCCAACATTTTTAAGATGGAAGCAACATGATTTGGACGAAATTTGTAATGTGCTTTTTAAATGACATGATAGAGTCAAAGAGAACTACTAGATTGTGGGCTAATTCAGTAAAATTAATTTGGATTCCAACTGAGTTAAATGATGACTAAATTTTGTTGGGATCAGCGTCATTCCCTCCAACAATTAACATCTCTGTTTTATCAGTGTTTAAGGACAAGTAGTTCTCATTCATCTACTCCTTTAATTCACTAACACAACTAATTAATGACAACATTGGAGAAACTTCATGTGATCTAAAAGAAAGGTATAACTGGGTGTCATCTGCATACGAGTGAAAATTAACATTATGTTTCCTAATGAGAGATCCCAGTGGAAGCATGTAAAGTGAAAACAGTAAAGGTCCCAGTACTGAGCCCTGCGGGACACTATATCTCACTTCTGTGTATAATGATGGAGTCCTGTCAGCACATTTCTGTACATATTGGAATCGATTTGATAAATAAGAACTAAACCAAGCAAGCTCACTGCCTGTGAGCCCAACATCATTCTAGCCTGTGCAGTAAAATAGAATGGTCAATGGTGTCAAATGCTGCACTTAAGTCCAACAACATAATTACAGTGGAGTTTCCTTCATCAGAGGATATCAGAATGTCGTTTACAACCCGTGTTAGTGCCATTTTTGTACTATGACCAGTGCGAAAACCAGACTGGAATTTCTCAAATAAATTGTGATGTGTAAGATATGACTGAAGCTGACTGGCGACTACTTTTTCTAGTATTTTGGAGAGAAATGGTCAATTTGAAATAGGCCTATAGTTATTTAGTATGTGTGGGTCTAGGTCTGACTTTTTAAGTAATGGTTTAATGACTGACATTTTAGTGCATCAGGTACTGTGCCATGCAGTAATGAACTATTGATAATGTTTAGAATAGGCGCTGCAAGAACATCCATTGCACTTTTTACTAGTTTTGTTGGCACTGGATCTAGGGAACAAGTAGTGGGCTTCATTTTAGAAATTAAAGTTAAGACTTCCTGCTCAGTTACAGGATTAAAATTACTGTAAGTGCTGAATGCAATGTGAGACAGGGCCTGCTAAGCTAGTATTTGGTTTGTACTGTGATGCTGAGATCTGGGATCTTATATTTTTAATTTTCTCATAAAGTCTGTACTGCTAATATCTGTTGGTATTTTGCACTGTTGATCTGAATTCCCATTTGTTAATTTAGCCACTGTTCTAAACAGTACCCGAGGATTTTTATTATTGCTGTTTATTATTGTAGAATAGTATTCTGAGTGAGCTTTAAAGAGAGCTTTTTTATATTTATTAACACTCTCTGTCCATGCAATTTGAAAGACATGTAGCTTTGTTGTTCTTCATCTGTGCTCCAGTTTTCGACACTTTTCTAATTTAAGAGCTTGAGTGTTTTCATTAAACCAGGGAGAGTTTCTATGTGCTTTGATCACTTTTGTTTTAAGGGGAGCCACTGTGTCCAGAGCATCTCTCAAGGTCACATTATAATGTGATGTTAGCTGATCTAAATTGTTTTCCAAGTTTACATTTGATGTTAACTGATCTAAATGGTTTTCCACAATTACACTCGACTTACTCAAGGTATCTATAAATTTTGAAGCAAAATTACAATCTAGATGTTGCACTGTCTTTGTTTTAATCTTTGACTGCATTGGCAAGGGCAGAACTAAATCAAATGTAATTAAGTAATAAATGGAAATAACTTAATATACTGGAGTAATATTTAAATTTTGAATTTCAACTTTGTAAGTTATAATTAAATCTAATATGTGGTTATGATTATGAGTTGGACCTTTGACAATCTGAAAAAATCCTACTGAATTTAACACATAAGTAAAACATTTGCTAAAAGTGTCAGTTTCCACATCAATGTGTACATTAAAATCCAAATCAATACCACGTGATCATAATTTATAGCCAAATCAGATAAAAGGTTGCTAAATTCAGTCATGAACAATGAATATGGCCCTGGTGGTCTGTAGACTAGCACTATAATTGTGTTGGAATCTGTTTTAATATTTAAAATGAATGCCTCAAAGGATGTAAAGTTGCCTAAATTTTTAGAAGTGATTTGCATTTTGTTACAGTGAATTATTCCAAGGCCTCCTCCTCGACCAGAATCTCTAGACTTATGAAGGAACGAGTATCCATCTGGTGACGCCCCAGCTAAGGAGACAGTGTCACATTTACTAAGCCAGGTTTCAGTGAGAAGACAGAGATCAGATTTAGTACTTCATATAATATCATATCACAAAACAGCTTCAGTGCCAAGAGAGCGAATGTTCAATAAACAGCATTTAAAACTGCAGGCTTCTTTCTGAACTGGTGATATATTTTTTGTTTTAATTTGAAGTAAATTTCTATTACAGGTGCCACTGGTGGAGGGTCTGGTGTTATCTCTTTGTCTAATTATACACCTTATTTTGTGGTTATCAAGTAATTTAAGTTCTGTATCACAGGCTTTCATATTAGCATGCGTGTTGGACCTCCTGGTGAGAATTGATTAACCAAAAGCCTTTCAATCTTTAACAGCCCGGGATTAGTGAGAGGTGATTGGGTGATGCTCACCTACAGGTTGGCTGTACATCCTTTGAGCCAAAGTGACTGTCATGACAGAGTGCAGATAGGGAAGGAAATTGAAAATAGAAGGGCTACTGGGAAGAAGTTTGTTATGGAGAAATCTGGAAAAGCATGTGATTGTTATGAGAAAAGTTACTGAGCGAGGTCATTATCATGAGAAACCCTGTAAAACAGATGATGGGAAATGGGATATTTGGAGATAAGAATTGTAATAAATATGAGACTTCCTCAAAGCAAGGGGCTCGCTTCATTGAACTGAGACAGGCTTTCTGTGTCTGCAGTCGTTTCCTAGGCTGTGTAATAAAGTCTATTCTGACTGTCTATCTGAAGACGCTGCTGGTTGTTTCTGAAGATGTTTTCTCCATAACAGTGGCACCATTGGAACCCAGTAGGGCTCCCCATTGGGACTACTGTTCCCAGTGTACTCCCATAGAGCCCTGTGGATGTCCAAATGGGACCCATACAAGAAGGATTCCACCATCCATTGTGCTAGGGAACACATGGTATCAGGAGGTTCTTTCTTTCTGGCCTTCCCTTGTAACTACCACCCTGAATTAGAAAGGTACCACTTACCAACCCAGTTGGGACATCTGTTCATCAACTCCACATCCTTTATAAAGGTTTACAATTCACATAAGGAACCATTCTCCCCAGCGGTGATGCCAGCCAAGCCATGTTGTCTACGACACTGTAATACTTTACATTTACTTATATTAAATTTCATCTGCTAGTCTATCTAGGTTGGTATCATAACAGACTTAACCAGCTTGTTATTTATATTCCTATTCAGATACTTATATGTATTAAAGATAGCAGTGGCCCCAGCAGTGACTCCTGCCAAACACCACTCTTAACTTCACTCAATTCTGAATATCTCACACAGTCACCCTCTGCTTCTCACTATAAAAGACTCTTATATTGTTCTTTCAAGTCCTTAATGAAAATGAAATTTATTGCAATATTCCCGAAAAATATGAAGACATATCTATTTACAGTAAAATGTTTCCTCCTGAAGAACTCTTTAAATTCAAATATATTTATTTATTTATCAATCATACGATTAATTGGTTGGTTCTATTATCTGTCCTGTTAGTTTGTATCCTTTATTTTCTTAAGTTTCTGCAGCTGTATGCATCTGAATCTCCCCTTTGAATTAATAAAATGTGTCTAATATAATCTAATCTAATCACGTGTACAATGTGATGCTAAAACATGTCATGCACTCTCTAAGTGGTTATATTTTGTTTCACCCTTGTGTGCTGCATGTTTTATCACAGAGTGTTTTTGGAGTGACCTTTTCCAACAACATGAGCTATTTTAAATTCTATGCCCAAATTCTTTGTTACATAGACCCTCACAAATGTCCCCCACCTCTGTTCTGTTCTCTTTTTCTTGCACTCACATGGCCTGGAAGGAGACGCAGCCCGCAGACACAATACGCTTGACTGGGAACTACAGATTTGAACTTCACCCAAGACTGACTGCTACTGTGCTACACTTCACCTATTAGAAAATGTCTTCTCTGTTCTCTGTAACCCCAGATGGCAAGAGAGAGCAATTAGTAATGCAAGCAAAGGGAGCAGAAAATGAACTTTTACTCAGCCATTATAAATTTTAACATTTTTAACGAAAGCAAATAAAAAGTTAACTTGTGTGCAAATCAGATTTTAAAGCTGGCTATTTGTGGAGCTGACACAGATGATGCAGGCCGACACACCAGAATATGTGAGGCTTTTCAGTCTCTTCATGGCTGTGTGGCTGTGTTTGATCTGCTTCTCTTCTTTCCTGGGCCTTCTCTTCAATTCAATAGATAATAGAATGAATATTTTCACATTAAACTGATGTCTTTTTAAAGATTGTGAGGGCCAAGTTGAACACCCCAGCCTCCTTCTGTGTAAAGTCATTTTCACAGACCATATCAGTACACGTCAGTGAGGTGAGAATGAACAAAGATAACCAATGGTACACATAGAAACTCCAAAAAATGGCGATTTGCATTTGACCCTTTTGAAAAATACAATTGTGCTGACCTCCTAAGGTTTTACCTTCTAAATCCTAATGGTCTGCAGTAGGTGTCTGCTCTTCTGACTGCAGAAATTATCCACTCAGTGTGAAATGGTCCTGTGGCTGTAGCAGGACGTCCTCTTTCTATGTGTACACGAGCTGCTCCATGGAAAGTGCGCTTAAAGTTAAATTATACAGCAATAACCACTAAAATAAATTATAATAATTAAATCACTTTACACTCTGTCATATTTCATCTTTTTATGTTTTGTTCTCTCCTGGGGCCTCATGTATAAACGGTGCGTACGCACAGAAATGTTGCGTAAGAACTTTTCCACGTTCAAATCGCGATGTATAAAACCTACACTTGGCGTAAAGCCACGCACTTTTCCACGGTACCTCATGCCTTGTCGTACGCAAGTTCTCCGCTCGGTTTTGCAAACTGGCGGCACCCAGCGTCAAAGCAATGGTACTGTTCTTGTGTGATTACTCATTATTTTCATGACGCGGCTTTTTAAATACACAGAAACTAACCGCATATTGTTTATTAGTGTAATGCATCTGATTGTAATTAACTTCGTAACAATATAATGGTCAGGAACAGCCATAGTATTCCAAATACCATAACTGCTTTAGCGTTGTTACTCTCACTTCTTCTTCTTCTTCTTTCAGCTCCTCCCGTTAGGAGTTGCCACAGCGGATCATCTTTTTCCATATTGCTCTCACTGCACGACTCGGAGTATTTATATCACTGTATCTGAGTGTGAATCACAGCAGCAGCTGATCGGAAAGAGAATTATCGGTATACGGCATTAAGGACACACTGTCTCAGCCACTGCAAAACGTTTTAAAGCCTTTCCTGTACAGACCTCGCGGTTCAGAAACAGTTTAATCCCAAGAACTTTAAATGCACTCAATCAATTGCTCCTTGTAGAACGGTTTGTACTTATAAGTACAATCACCCCACTGTAAACTTGCACTACAGTTATAATATCTCACAACCTGGGCCACTTTATAAAGCGCGTATTTACATATGATGACGATATCATTTTTAAGGTGAAATGCAGCAAAATATGTTTGTTAAATTATACACATAAAACTTTAACTTCATTTAAATAATCTATATTCTTCACTGGGAGTGTCGTGAAGGATAGAATAATTAAACATGTACTACGAAGATATTTCAATGTTCTTTAAACGTTTTGAAGAATCGGCGCTAAGCTTACAGATGACTTAACTTCTATTACAGAGCTGATTGTTTGGCGATCGGTTACTTGGGGAAAGAAAAGCAAGGACTCTTGGGGTGGCCACGTCAATATATATTGAATATAAAACAGAAAGAGAAAATAACAACACAGCTAAAAACGCAGCGACAAATTTCGACAAAATGTAAATGCTTGTCATGAGCACGAGGCTCATGAAACACATGTTTAATAATGTGATTTAGCTCCTATCATCATGAAAATTACATCACGTATACATCTCAGTATTTTAGTTATTCAGAGAGCTGTAATATCACAAATGTAATGGACTCTGTGTCCAGTTGGAGGAAGAGAGCCAGTTTAAGAAGCAAGTAGTGATTCACACACATAGATCACATACGAGTAGAAGATCAAATACAAAACAAAGCATTTAACGTGCTACTTTAATTACGATGTAATTTTGAGAAACTGGTTAATTAAACGATTTTAAGATGAAGTTTATAATGTTCTACTAAATGACAAAATAAACTACGTGATTAAAGTGGAAAATTCGAGATTAAAGTTGACATTTCGTGCTTTTTCCCCACCGTGTGCCTTTTTTCTCTGTACCCTAATAAGCTTTCATATGACACTCAGACAGTGGGCTTACAACTCTACTTTTCACGGCATTTATGATATGTGACTTCTTTTTTATTTCCGGCACTGTGCGATTTTGTGAATGTGAGCTTTCAAGTTTCTCCAACACGCTATGTCACTCGATCAACTTCCTTTTGTTGATTATACCACGGTTTATTTGAACAAATAGTATGTTTTTCCTTTGCTTCAACTGGGTTTTCGCTGAAATTCTTATATTTTCCCCGTGCTTTTCCCATTGTCTTTTCACAGAAGGCTGCGCTTAAGGGCGATTTATATTGATTTGCATATTCAAATAGGCGTAATTCTGGGAGGTTACATAATGCGCATGCACGAGCGTTAGTTTTCACGCTGATTGGGATTTATGTAGCGGAAGAACGTGGAAGTTGGAGTACGCTCAGATTCCTGCATCTGGATTTTTCTGTGCGTAAGCACATTTCGCTTTGTGCTTACGCCATGTTATAGTGCGAGTTCTACGCACGGCGTTATACATGAGGCCCCTGGATTGTTGCAACAACAGACAAATTCCTAGTCCACATTAGTACACCCGGCCAATAAAGAGAATTCTGGGAAGGCAGACACTTTCACCATGATCACTGATCACTGAAAAACACACTTGTGTTCAAATTTTTACTAAAGCATTCATTTCAAAGATATACATATCAAAACACACGAATGAGCACACACCTCTGAATTATGTTGTTATATTTTAAAAAGTCTTACCAAGATAACTGAACACTTTCTGTGTATGAAACAGCAGGAGCCATTGTGCTCTACAACAACCCAGCAGCCATTTGACAAATGAAAGAGAAACAAAGCCTGAACAATTTGTGTTTTGCCTATCAAAAGGAATAAATGTGTACTTATGTAATATTTATCTGAGCACAAATAATAGGAATAAAAGGCTGAGAAAAACAGCAGGACTGAAAAGTGAGGAAGTTCAACAGCAGCTGAAGAAACCCAAGAGCAGAACTTGACATCAGAGAGAAAAGGAAAGGTGATGTGCATCCTACTGAAGAGTATTCACAGTCATCACCAAAACCATTGCTCGGTCGAGTTCATGAACTGCATCATAATAGTCCTCAGGATTTGTATATCCCGTGACAGCACGTATTACAGGGAGATTGCAATCCCTGCATTGTTATCCACGGTGCATTAGAGTTTTTGTTTCAAGCAACACTAAGTTTACACACAAAACACAGCCATTTGCATGTCTTTGATGGTGTCGACCAACCATCTCACACAACCTTCTCCTGTATTTCACAAACAATTCTTCGGAGTTAATTGGTGTATCAAAGACACAAATGAAGGCAAACAGTTTAACTCTAGAATCCCTGAAGCCTACGAAAAAAGTTGTAATGCTGGGCCGCCTTAAACTCCCTCTCACCTCCTCACCAGTGCCTTTTCTTTTGGAAATGTGTCGATCAGCACAATCAGCCTGCTATCCCATCCCTCCCACCTATTGCAGCTCAAGTCTGTTTTTGTGGGTGTGAGGTGTCTGTTATTGTAGAGAGTAAGTAATACATCATCATACGTCATTTGGAATACATGCATTTCATATGTGTTCTGTGTCTACAACAATCTATGTAAACACATCATTAAAACAGAAACGTTTGTCATGTTTTAGTAATATCTGGCAAAATGTAGACATGAAGTTTATAATGTGTGAAGCCTGAAGTCCAAATATCAAATAAAGACTTTCACAGAAGGTATAACAAGTATAACAAACAAGGGAAATTTAATGGAAGAATATAACTGCAGAAAAAGAACTTGCGTTAGGGTGCGACATTAACACCCCTTTGATACGACTACTTTGGTGGTGCAGCGGTAAGAACTGCTGACTCGTAATCCAAACATCAAATAAATACTTTCACAAACGGTACAAGTATAACAAAACAAGTATATAAAAGAAGAAAAAGAAATTGGGTTAGGATACAACGCTGTGTCCTAATCAAGAGGCTGTGGATTCAATTCCGGGTCCTTACAGAATTTACATTTTTGAGTAGTGAGCTCCTATTATTATTACTATTATACAGTAAGAACATAAATTTGATTTGAGTCTGTACCAGCCGGTGTAAATTTAGGGTAATTGTAAAGATTAGCATTTTTTATATTTTAATCTATTTTTATTGTTATTTTTTTTATTAAGTCGGACAAGTGTTAAGCAGCTGCGGCTCATCCCAAAGAGTAAAGACTCTTCCAAGGACCTGTTCTGTAAGTAATTATTGTTGACAAGGCCCCTCACTCTTCATGAATGATCCACAGACCACGTCTTTGATTGTTCTAAGGTCCTCAAGCCCCTTTAGTTTGTAGTAAAAGTCATCTTGGACAATATCTGTATCTTTTTTATCTGTCTTTTCACTGTTCATCTCCATGTCGTATATTTAAACTGGTAATGATCTGGCAATTGCCAATAAAAATATTCCCTCACTCCAAGTATGTCCTTATACATCAAAAACCAAGCTGTCAGGGTGGTATCTCTACCCCTCCCTCTATCCAATGTGAATACTTCAGTTTTCTCTCTAAATACACCTGCATAATTGTATGAGAATGCTAACAGACAACAAATCAAAACAGTCGCCACACTGATATACCGAGAGTTCACGAATTGCCTAATTTCATGATGTTCAGGAGTATTCTAATGACAATGCTGACACAATCATGTCCCTTATATACGTATTTGAAGACGTCCTTCACATGACTCAGGTACAGGTTGAAATTTACTAGCCTCTCATTCATCGCTGTCCTTCCACTTATCTTAACTCTTTAACACTTTCTATTTTTTTTAATACCTGTATGGAAATAGTAGTGAATATATCTTTGCATCCAAGTTTGGATCAAGTAAACTAATCCTCTGGCTGTTCCTATTTACATCCCATGAATCTGCTCTAGAACAGATCAGGAGGTCCTGCTCCAGAGGTGGTTCTCCTGCTGGGTGCTCAAACACGATGGCTACCTCATTTGTCCTTAGAGTGTTATGTCTCTGTGGATTCCTCTCCAGTGTATTTCCTACTGTAAAAGTGTTTGGTCGAGCACCTGCTGCTCTGTGTATTCCTCTTCAATTTCAAACATTATTCTACATGCTGGATTGAAAAGATTAATTTCACTCATTCGTCACCTTAACTGATTCATCAGTGCAGGACGGCACCTTGAATTGTCCTGTTGGTGACCTTGTCTGGGTTGATGATATACAGTTGAGCCTATTGACTCTACTCATCATTTTTTGATTGTAACACACCTGCCTGATGGTAACAGTCATCAGTTATCTGGAAACAATAGGGTCCTCTATGAGGAGGAGGGATAATATTCACAGAAAGAACAATTAGAGTACCTGATGTTTCTAAATGAAATTCACAGAATCTGCACCTTGACCTGTCTGGAAGTGGAAGCGGAGTAAGACAAGTCTCTCTTCTGCTCCTCCTCAATAAATCTTTATCCACACTATTTGCACTGACTGCCCACACTACACTTTTCCCTAATGGAAACTTATTGCTTTTGAGATACACCTGACTGTTTTTGTCCATCCGGCAGTTACTCTAATATTTGACATATTTGGTGTTTGGACAATCAGCCCCGGCACAGAAAGGCAAACACCGATAGTTCAAAACCACACACGTTTATTTACAGTATTTACAATAAATAAAGTACATTAGTACACTCGAGACGAGAACAGGCCATTCAGCCCAACAAAGCTTGCCAGTCCTATCCACTTATTTCTTCCAAAAAAACATCAAGTCGAGTTTTGAAAGTCCCTAAAGTCTTACTGTCCACCACACTACTTGGTTGCTTATTCCAAGTGTCTATCGTTCTTTGTGCAAAGAAAAACTTCCTGTTTGTGTGAAATTTACCCTTCACAAGTTTCCAACTGTGTCCCCGTGTTCTTGATGAACTCATTTTAAAATACAAGTCTCGATCCACTGTACTAATTCCCTTCATAATTTTTTTTTTTCTTGTGCTGCTATGTCCTTTTTGTAGCCTGGAGAACAAAACTGCACACAGTACTCCAGATGAGGCCTCACCTGTGCGTTATAAAGCTTGAGCAGAAGCTCCTGTAACTTGTACTCCACACATCAAGGCGCTATATAACCTGACATTCTGAACACTGTCTGGAAGTTGATAGCTTAAAGTCCACTATGACTCCTAAATCCTTCTCATAAGGTGTACTCTCGATTTTCCGACCGCCCATTGTGTATTTAAATCTAATATTTTTTACTTCCTATGTGTAATACTTTACATTTACTGACATTAAATTTTATCTGCCACAAATCTGCCCAAGCCTGTATGCTCTCCAAGTCCTTCTGTAATGATATAACGGATTCCAAATTATCTGCTAATCCACCTATCTTGGTATCATCTGCAAACTTAACCAGCTTGTTACTTATATTCCGATCTAAATCATTTATATATATTAAAAATAGCAGCGGCCCTAGCACTGACCCCTGCTGGTCACCACTCTTATCATTGGCCAGTTCTGATGAGGTTCCTCACACCATCACCCTCTGCTTCCTGTGTCTGAGCCAATTCTGCACCCATCTAAAAACATCACCCTGAACTCCCACTTCTTTTAATTTGATGCCCAACCTCTCATGTGGCACCTTATCAAATGCTTTCTGAAAGTCCAGATAAATAATATCATAAGCTCCACTCTGATCATATCCTTTTGTTGCCTCCTCATAGAATTCCAGCATGATAGTAAAACACGACCTCCCTCTTCTGAACCCATACTGACTGTTCAGAATAACTCCTGTCCTTGCCATGTGTTGCTCAATCTTATCCTTAATAATTCCTTCCATTAATTTTCCTGTGATGTTTCATGTTAAGCTTACTGGCCTATAGTTGCTCTGATCTGCCCTGTCACCCTTTTTATATAATGGGATGATATTTGCCAGTTTCCAGTCCTTCAGTATCTCTCTAGTGTGCAGTGACTTACTAAAAATACGTGTCAAGGGTTTATATCTGTACTCACTAGCCTCCTTAAGAACACGAGGATAAATATTATCTGGTCCTGGTGATTTGTTTGATTTCATCTTATTTAATCTGAGCAGCTCTTCTCTCTCTTTAATTTCCAAATCCCTCAGTACCTCCTTAGTAGTCCCTGTTACTGCTCTGAGGTTATCCACTTGCTCACTTGTAAACACTTCAGAAAAATGTAAGTTTAGGGCATCTGCTATTTCATTGTCTGTATCTTTTAATTCCCCTTTACTATTCCTGATGAACTTGACCTCCTCCTTGACTGTCCTTTTACTATTTAAAGAATCTCTTGGGGTCTTCTTTCTCCTTATCTGCTCTATTCCTCTCCAACTGTCTTTTAGCCTCTCTGATATCCTTCTTAATGGTTGCCCTCATGTTCTCATACGCTCTACGATTCTCTTTGCAGTCATTAGTCTAATATGCCTTATAAAGCAGTTTTTTTTCCATTGCAGCTTCTTTTTTAAATCTTTATTAATCCACCGTGGGTTTTTTTTAAGTTTCCTATTAATTCCCACACACAGCTCAGTGTCTCAATCACCAAACACTCTCAAGTCCGGGCCTCTCAAAAGTCCTGCCTTGCACCATCTATTGGAGTGGGTTTTGTAATTCAGGTAGCAAGAAAGTGCAAAGCATTTTTTTTTATTTCTACAAATGGTGCATCACAAACATTAGCACTACCTTTTATGAATCCCATACCAAATATCTTATAACAGAGATATAGTAACCTGACAGACACAGAGATACACAGAAACACAGACAGACACTTCATATGTCTCTTTTATAATTTGGTACAGCCATTTGGTACAAGTGCTTGTGAAGCATCTATTGGAATGACAAATACAATGCATTTTAAGACTAAAAATGTTTGTGAAGTCTCTGTACCATATGTTGGAATGACAGAGACAAAGCAAGTGGTAGAACAGAACACACAGAAACGTTTAATTAAAGTGGATTTAATGGTCTGGCCTGCTGTTTTGTGGACAGGAAATATTTTGTATGGACTGGTGCTGATCTGTGAACTTACAGTTGGGAAATCTGCTGTACACATCAGGGCGCTATATAACCTGACATTCTCTTAACTGTGTTAATGGCCTCTGAATGAGTCCATTATAACATTTAAGTCTTTCTCCTAAGCAGTACATTCAAGTTTAAGACTTCTCATTGTGTATTAAAGCCTAACATTTTTAGTTCTTGTGAAGACATGTGAGTGTCCGACAATGGGTGGGCTCCCTTTGCAGAGCTACTTTATGACCTAAAGCCTACTGATCTGCTGTCCCCCAAAATGCATTGCACTATGCAGACGAATGACCTAAATATGTGACATGTGACACTACAAGGTGCTTTAGTGACACAAGGAGAGACAAGGGGCCTCACATGAAGTTAGTATTAACAGACCACCGGTGTGTCACGTATGAACTCTTGTGTGGTGAGGACCACTTCACTGTCTATGACGATGAGGAGGGAATGACAACAACACGACACACAAACTCTTATAAAGTCGTACGTCTGCCATCAGTGAGCGGCTGCTGCTAATTGTTTAATTAAAACTGAACTCGTATGATGGAGATGGCGGTCCTCTCGTATTTTATTGTACAGTTCAGAGTTTCTGTAAAAAACATTACTTGCTGTTACTCTAATACAGTATGAATTTAATACAACTGTAATATTAATATAAAATAGTGAATCTAAGTGTTACAATATAATAGAAGATTGTATTGGAGAGATCCTGACATCATTTCTATCTTTATTAAGAACTTTAATTGTCCTTATATTGATAACGGCTAACAGACTCATGCAGTGCGGTGCTCCTCGGTGCTTCAAATCTGACAGACGCAGTCGTTTAGTTTAGTTTGATATAAAATAAAAAATCAGTTAAACAGCAAATGTCTTCAAAATAAAAAGCACATCAGTTAGCGCAGCTGCATTGAAATTCTGAGAGTTTAGCTGCCACTGCCACAGAGAAATGCATGTTGTGTGTTTGATGATTTAAGAAAAGAAAGACGTCCAGTAAATCAGACAAAGACAATCAGCACAACGTCAGACTGACAGAGAGCAACGGGGGGAATACTGTCTGGAATTTAATGTGAGGGTCCGGAAAAGACAAAAACACACAGCTGTTACTGTACACTGTATGTGTGTGTGTGTGTGTGTGTGTGAGGGCCTCTCATGAGCACAGGGTGGTCCAGCACACTCCATGCAGGAGTCAGAGGGGCTCTGAGCAGCACAGCACAGGATGGAGTGTCAGACCACCACTGGGCACAACCTCAGCTCATCTGAACCTGCTGATTTAATGTGCTGCTCGCTGTGATGAGGAAAGAAAGTCAAAGTGACTGAGAACAAAAAAACAAAAACAGCAGACAGAGGAGAAGAAGGAAACTGCAGAGAGCCAGCAGCTGACCACTGTGGAGCTGTGAGGAGAGACCACCGCAGCCCTGAGCGGCTCCTGACAAACAAATATAATGAAGACATCTGTGATTTGATGAACTCATTAGTGAGTAAGAACTGAAATGAACAAACAAACATCCTGAGAGAATTTGTGAAGCACACACAGCAGAGAGACGCCTCATGTGAATTACGTCAGCAGAGAATATGGCAGTCAGGGCCTCAGTGTATAAACATCTCAGTGTGCAGGCAGGACGGCTCAGTCAGGGACACACATGGAGTTGAAACAACTGAGATTTGGCCGATGCTTTCCTCACAGTAATGCATCTTGTTATAAACTGATTTTTGAAACTGAAGTTTATGGACTTTATTACACTTTCTCTTGTCTTTTGCTTTTCTCGACAGTCTTTGGAAATCTTCTTGTCATCATTTCTATTTCTCATTTTGTTCAGCTGCACACGCCGACTAATCTTCTGATCCTTTCACTCGCAGCGGCCGATTTCTTATCAGGTTTCTTTGTGATGCCCTTTCTTTGGTTCTCCTGATTGATGGTTGCTGGTACTTTGGAGTTATTTATTGTTATTTGTATCAGGCACTTGCAAATATTCTCAATACTGTAGTTGTATATAATGTGGTTTTAATATCCATTGATCGCTACATTGCTGTCTGCCATCCTTTCTTTTACAGCTCACAAATAACTTTGATGTTGCAAAGGTCAGCATTGCTGTAGTGTGGCTGTTTGCACTTTTAATTATAATCATAGGTTTAAGTTTGAGTTTTTTTGACGTAGAGTTTTGTGAAGGAGCTTGTGGAGTATTCACTTATGATGAAATGATCATTTTTATTTTACTTGTAACTTTTTTTATTCCTTATTCACTGATGATTGGTTTTTATATCAGAATATTTGTAGTTGCAAGAAGCCATTCAAGAGCCATCAACTGTATGATAGAAAAGAGACAAACTGAGGAGGTGAGTGACAGTAAAATATCAAAACCGTCTGAAAGAAAAGCCGCAAAAACATTAGGAGTAGTCGTGGGGGCTTTTATTATCTGCTGGCTGCCTCTTTATGTGTACAATCTTTTTACTGATATTAATAACCCAATCACACGTTTCATCAGGAATGTCTTTGTGTTGGTCAGTGAAGTGAATTATGCAGTTAATCCAATTCTTTACGCTTTTCTTTATTCCTGGTTCAGAAAAGCACTTAAAATAATCCTGACTTGTAAAATATTTAGTCCAGCTTCTTCAGTGCTCAATTTACTGTAAATGTTAAAGAAAATAAAAATGTAATTTTCTGAGCTTAGATATTTTAAATTATTTGTAAATTATGCCTTTGCTCATTTGTCATATTAGCAGTGCGATACCTGGACATATTTCTTAACAATACAATCGTTTCATAGTCGCTGTATTGTTTTTGTTACAAATTGTACTTTATTCATGTGGAGTGTACACAGTTTATGATTAGTGCTTATTTCATCCCAGTTATTTTCATAAATCTTCTCCTCATTTGAATGTGTAATAAACAGCACTGAAAATTTTGAAGACTCCTGGCAATTCTTATAAACACTTCAGAGTTTCTTGTTTTTTATTTTATTTTTATTTTGTCTTTCATTTTTATTTTTTTTAACATTGTATAATGATTATTGCTATTTCCATTATTTTGGGCGAGAATTATTTATTTCAATATGAATTAAGTAATGTGCTGAATTTTTCCTAATATCTGGAAATATAAAAATCTTTTTACATCTGCAGTTACAATTTCCAGACTTTCAGATTTCACAACTAAAAACTCCACAGCTGAGCTCAGACGACGGCCGACATTCTGTTCAGCTTTGGTCAGGCGGTGGAGATTTGTTTAAGAGTCTAATTCTACAAAATGTTCCTTTATTGTTTTAGTTTTGTATCATAGTAAACGTTTCATTTAAATCATGAAGTTAATGTTAATCTGCACTCCTTGTAGCCGCAGGAGTGTAAGGCGAGTTCTAGCACAGTTAAAATGCGTGCCGAAAGAAATCTCTCAGTCCAAAAGTTTGTTTAAAAATATTTAGTGAAAAGTCAAAGCCAACAATTCACAGAAGAATAAAGAAAAAAGTTGTTACACACGTAGAATAAAAGGTAAAAAAGAGAAATAATGTATCTTCTCTAAACTTAGCTTTTCTTGTAAAACTTACTTAAAGATTCTTAACTTCTTCTTCTGTACGCTTTAAATGTACGGCGCAGCACATTCAATTAAGTGCTTTGTCTTACATGTTTCTTGTCTCACAAAATACGCACACAAGAGGCACAGTTTAAAACCACGTGCCTTCTACGCCTTACACATGACAAGGCTGATCACTAACTGAGAATAATGTTTAGTCAGAGAAGCTAGAAACAGCTAAAATATATCAATTCAATTCAACTCATGGGGTTACAAGAACCTCCCATAGATTATGCACTAACATTTCGTAAACCATTTATGTATCTTATGTAACTAGAAAATGGCTCTTACACCTACTTAATAAGGCAGGAGACGGAGCAGTCGGCCTTCACTCCTCACACTGCTGGCTCACTAAATGACACTGAGGTGACTGTGAGGAACTGAAATGGACGACTGAGAAGGTCAAATGAGGTTTGATGTCCACAATTAAACGTAGGATTTGCTGCTTTAGACTGACATTTGTTAATATTTGTGAAGTCTCATTAGCCGCAGCTGCTCACCTCATAGAGAACACAATTAATACTTCAGAGAACAGCATTGTGCTCAATTCTAGAAAAACAGAGAAACTTAAACCTTTAATAAAGGAATTACATTTGAATGTCAGTAATTGTCTGCCTATCACCAAATGTATTCCTTTTGATTGTCACATCACAAATTGTTCAGGTTTTCCCTGTCTTTTATTTGTCAAATGGTTGTTGTAGAGAACAATGGCTCCTGCTACTTCATACACAGAAAGTGTTCAGTTATCTTGGTAAGACTTTTACAAATCTAATGACACAATACAGAGGTGTGTGATCATTCATGTGTTTTGATATTTTATATCTTTGTAATGAATACTTTAGTGAGGATTTGAACACAAGTGTCTTTAAGTGATCATTAATAAAGACCTGACACTTGATATCCGTGTGTTTAGATAAACCTCAGCATGTTGATTTCAAACACGTGAAAGTTCTTTGTGTCAAGTCGTGTCACTAATCCAGACAATGCTGTGACTGTCCACTCAGATCCTAAATTTGATTCAGCTCATCGTATTTCCTGATTGTGATGTCTGTTCAGGTGAAATGCCATTATATAAATACACACAGCTGAAGTCATTTTGTGTTAAATTCCTTGACTTTGCTCTCTGGTGTCAGTTCTCGTCTCAGGTTTCTCCAGTCTGCACTGAGCTTCATTTTATTTATTCCCTTGACGTCTCTTCCTTTCCCCTAACCACAGGCTGACGAGTTGCAGGTTACACAATCCATTACACTGATGAAGTTGTTGAAAGTGTCTCCCTTCCCAGAATTCTATTTACTGGCCAGACGCACTAATGCTGATAAGGAATTTGTTTTGGATGTATTGCTGCAACACACAAGGAGAGCACAAAATAAAAAGCATCAAACATGACACATTGTAACGTGATTTTATTATGTTTTATATCATGTACTTGCTATCGAGGCCACGAGTGAACCGACGATGGCAATAACTCCTCCCAGGTAGGTCATGCCTGATTTGCTCTCAGAACTTCAATGTCAATTTCCACAAACATCAGCATCTTTTAAAAGAGAACAGTGGAATGACGATTTACTTCAGTTAACTGACAGTGCACAACCCACCCCATGCCACCAGAACCCTACTTTGTATTTTAAAATGATTTAATATGTCATTTGTCAGAACATGAGAGTGAGTTAGCACACACCCACCTCTTGGGTGGTCTTGTTGGAACTGACAAAACACTCAAAAGGACAAAACTTTGATTTTATTGTCAGGGAATTAATGAGGATATACGTCACTTTTGTGTTTTGTGTCTGGCATGTCAGCTGCGACAGATTCCCAGAAAAGGCCATGCTCCTCTTGTTCCATTCCTCTGATAGATATACAGTATGAACTTCTGAACGTAGCAGGGTGGACAAAGTAGATCCTTTCGAACCTGGGCCCGAGGACATAAATTGGATTATGCTACATGGTATCCAGAGGCTATCCCATTAAAACAAGCCAAGTCTAGAAGCATAGCATTGGAACTGGTAGGGGTCATCGTGCATATCCCATAAGGGGACCAAGGGACGCTGTTTACCTCAGAGATGTTCAGAGAGGTTGCCAAATTGCTCCAAATCAAGCACCTTAAGACTTCAGTGTACCATTCTCAGCCTGATGGTCAAGTCGAACGGCTTAATAAGATGCACAAGCAAATGCTTCTCAAGGTGGGTTTGTACCTCATTTTTCTGAGAGGGTTGTGCCCTTGACTGACCTGTCAAGGAAGGGGGCTGCTAATTGGGAACAGGTACTTAACCCTCTTACTATCTGCATATCAAGAAGTCCCACAAGCCTCTACAGTTTTTTCACCTTATGAATTTTTATATGGGCAACAAACTCAGGGATTACTGGATATATTATAAAATCGATAAACAACTTGACATGCCCCATTCCAAAAATATCTTCAAATATGTCACACAATTATGCAATATATTTGGTAAAACAGATCAATACTAAGGCCTTATATGGAAAATGCTCAATCAGCCCAGTTTGCACCCAGAGATTGGGTCAAGCTTCTTCCACTTTCTATTCCAAATTATTGGTTCATTGGCAAGGGTGCTATGAAATTAAGAAAATGAAGGGGCTGGTTCTCTATTTGGGTAAATAACCCAAACAATGACAAGAGTGCAAAGCAGATATCCTATCTGTCAGAGAAGTGATAAATGAAGGACCTGGTCGGACTTCTCTGATTGAACGACATCATAATTGATCCAGGAGTATTTGTCCAAGAATGCCTGTAAACACTACTGGAAGCAGAATGAGCAAAAGTGGAACTTAAGGTCAAACAAATGCTGGATCTAGGAGTGATTGGAGAAAGTTTTAGTCCCTGGTTCAGTCCTATTGTATTGGTCCCAAACTTTTGCAATGACTTATATCAGCAAGTTTCCTATTTCGATGCATATCTGATGTTTTGAGTGCACAAACTCCTCAAGCAACTCAAAAAAAGCATATTTGACCACCCTTGACATGACAAAAGGCTATTGGTAAATTCACTTCAAGGAAAGAAACATATTTAGCATCCTTAGTGGTCACTGGCAGTATCGAGTCCTCCCATTTGGTTACACAGGACACCGGCCACCTTCCAAAGTCTGGTGAACAGACTGCTATGGCCCACAACTCTTATAGTGCTGCCTACCAGAATGACATGGTCATCTATTCCGACACTTGTTAAGAGCACATGCAGCAGGTTCGAGGGGGGCTCCTCACACTATATAACTGTGGAATTAACATTATTTTGGATCAACAGAAGGCCAAATAATTGCAATATAGGGGGGGGGAGGTAGCAGAATTGCAAATTTCTCCTTGGATTAATAAAGTATCTATCTATCTGATCCAACCACAGTGTACCATAGTTAATGCTGTACTGAACTGGCCCTGTCCACAAACCAGGCAGCAATTACAAGCATTCCTGGCATTTGTGGGGTACTACCACAGGTGCGTACCTCTATTTCTAAGAAGGTTATGCCCTTGACTGACCTGACAAACAAGAAGGCTCCTGATATAGTGCGATTATTGTGCCGACTGTGACGTTGGATTGCTTTAAGGGCTTCCACACACAGGACTCATTTTGAGATTATATACTGCTTTGGCATCATTAGTATTATTATTATTATTATTATTAGTATTATGATTGTTCCTTTCATATTATTATTTTAGTCATTATTACTAATAATTATCATTACTTTTAGATTTAGTAAAAATGTAATTTTTCATGCCAAAATAATGCAATGCTTTTCACATGTTTTTTTGTAATAAAATGCAACTCTAAGGAGGTTAATAAAGCTCTTCATGCTTTCTTTCTTACTGTACAAATTTACTGAATGCTTCCTGGAAATATTCAGTGAGACCTCCTTGTATATGAAATCAAGAGACCTGCTTCTAACTCTGTATATGTTTCTAACCTTAAATATTTAAACATGGAGACCATAGAAGAGGTAAATAAAACTGTAGGAAATTATCAAACAACATCAAGAATTCTAGAACTGTAAATGTAAAAGGTCTACTATTGATTGTACTAAAGTGTTTGTACTTTATGACTGACGTCCCTTTTATCTTGGGTGCTGTCTCTAATCAAAGTTTTAAAGCTGACTCGTGTCACAGCCTGCACCATATCATGACCCTATCCTAAACACAAAATCACGATCCACAATCTGAATTGCAATCTATGTTGTTAATGTGGCACACACTTAAGAGAATATCCGGACACAAACTCATCAAGACCTATTTTAAATATCAAACCAAGTTGAATTCAATTGTTCTCTTTTTTGCTAGCTAAGCGGAGTTAACTCTTTTAGGGCGGATGTCGACTTTTGTCGACAGGAGGGGTTGAGGGCGAATGTCGACTAAAGTCGACATCCAGGGATAGAGGGCGATAATCAGCTGTTAATGGCGACAAATCTCACTGTCACGTCACAGGCATTCCCTCTGTGCTTGGAAGAATGATAGACTCGTTGACTCGCAACTAATCCTAGCGCAGCGTGAGTTGCGAAATGTAAACAATGGCAAGATGGTATCGACATGTGACAATGGAGTGAAGCGAGTGCAGAAAAGAAAACACTCGGCAGACAATGACAATGTTTTGCGCATTATCGCGGAGTCGGACTCTGATTTTTCAGAATCGGATTTTATTGACAGTGATCAGGAGATTGAGCAAGAGAGTGAGAAGCCGGAATCAGCTGATCAAACACCAGCCGATGCCGCGCCAGCAGATCTGCTGCCAGCTGAGCGCTTCGCGCAGCCGATGCATCTACAGCAAGGTTCGCGTGGGATAAATACACAGACATTGATCCGCTGAGAGCCGATCTGGCTACCGGACTTCACAAGACGGCATGGCTCGCTGTTGGACACGACAGATCACCAGCTGCTGTACTTCAGGCTGCTCTCTCCTGATGCTGCTTTTCAGCTACCGCCAGACGAGATAAACAGGTAGGCAGAGAAATTTTTTCAATCGCGGGCTGCGTTTGCATCGCATTTTGATTTTTCAAAGTGTAAACACACAACAAAAGACGAGATGAAGCGTGCTGTGGTATTACAAATAGAGATGGGACAGAACTGGTGATATAACTTCAGGGAGCATTGGTCCAAACGTGCTTTGTCCCCTGGTGGCTTTGGACAGGTTATTCAGCATGGTGATAGGTACGTGCTGCTGCTGCAAAGTTTTATTCACTTCTGTAATAAACAGAAGCAAATCCCATGGGGTGAGCCGGGCTATAATGCCATGCATAAAGTTCATAAAGTTTCAGAAGATGAAAAGAGGTGACAATACGGTTTTCATGCGGGCAGAAAACTTGGTGGCAGTGGAATGGCACAATGGCAAAGGGTGACTTGTCTCTACAGCACACACTAACAATATATGTGAGAAAGTGCAGCAACAGACAATTGAAAAGTAGGCACCAAAGCAACACGTATTGTAAGCAGTGCAATGTGGCAATGACTGAAATTGGCTGCTTGGACCGAGATCAGACTTTGCAGGACTTTGCTGTGTAAAATGTATGTGATATGTATGTGAAATCATAGAGTATGCAGGCTCATACAACATGCAAGACAGTAATATTTGTCAAAAGTAAATATTTTTTGTTGATTTGATATGTTAAACAATTGCTTTGTGTTCTTTTTTAAAAATGTTAGTTTTTGGAAAAATATTCAGCCCTGGGAGATAAGAAAAAAAAAAAAAATTAGCCCTAAAAGAGTTAAGGAACACGTCCCGAAGCTGGTGAGTGAGGAAGGCCCCTCTCCTCAGCCCGCTGCATGTTTTTCAGATTCGTGCAAATAAATCGGTACTGCTAGTGAACTCTGATTCTTAATGCGATGAGAGAAGTCGCAAAATCAATTGGAATGTTCAAGCAAATTATAGCAAAAAACCCGATCTAAATCCATTAAGTAGTTCTCTCGTGAAAAGCGGACAGATATACAGATATTGGATTTTATATATTTTATATTAGTCAGTCAGTAAGTCGTTATCCAACCTGCTATATCCTAACACAGGGTTACGGGGGTCTGCTGGAGCCAATCCCAGCCAACATAGGGCGCAAGGCAGGAAACAAATCCCTGGGCAGGGCGCCGGTCCACTGCAGTATTTTATATTAGTAAACCTTCAAAATAATGTTTTAATTCAACAGCGTGAGCATACAGACATACAAAATGCACTTGTAGGTGAACTAAATATTTTTTTATGATGTTTCAGTGCAAAATGTGAGTTGTGGACACCAACATTTTGTAAATGTTCAGGCAAGACAAGCTTATTCAGTTTTTATTTGGGTTGAAATAAGCTATGAGAATAAAAGTTTACATTTTGTAAAAGTAGCTCTCAGGGGAAAAAAGTTTGGAGACCCCTAGGATAGAGAATAGAATTTTAATGATAAAGATATACTTTCAGTACATTAGAGGAGGAGAAAAGGAGCAGGTAGAACTTAGAGCCCTAACCCAAAAGAAACAAAGTTAGAAAGAAGAGGACAATGGAGGGTTGGAGACTGGGAGCAAGGAAAGGTAAATGGACAACAAGGAAAATGTACTTACCAAAGGGAATGTATTTTGGGGAGACCGGAGAAGGGGCAGAGCTGACCCCTGAAAGACAAAACATGTTAGTCAGGTGCAGGAGGAAGACAAAGGGGAGGAGATGTCATCAATAACTGAGAGGACATATCAGAAGAATAAACCCTGGGGCTTTTCTCCAAGGAGACTAATTCTGATTGTGGGGAGAGTCACATCTTGCAAAAATCTCATAAATCTTCTCAGAGGTTCAAATTGATTATCTGGGAGCCTAATTTTAAACATCTGGAAAAATGAATTTTTAAAATAGACACAACAAATACACCCAAACTGGAGTTGAAAAATAAGGAAAAGCAGACCCAGAATGCTGTGTGGGTTTCCCAAAAGCACTGAACAGAAACACCAAAAAGACCTCCCCAAGGGCAGATTTTTCCAATGATTAATTACAGCTAAGATTTAAGGGATGAACAAAGCTGTTAAGATATGTTAACTTGATGTCTACAGAGAAGTATAGATTGATATATGCTGAAACTGAATGAAAAGGAGGTCAAATACACTGGCTTAATAAAACAGCCCAAAAAATCCTACTAAACAGGTTAGCCTATTTACGTTAGATGTCCCAACTAACGTCAGTGGTACTGCGGGGACCAACAAAAACCAAAGGAGAAGATGAAGTTATTCTAAAGAATAACCTCATATCTCTCTGGTCGTATTCAACTAACAGAAGCCCAGAGCACACTTTTGTCCAGAGGTGTGACATTTGTTCCCATTTGCAGAAATCAAAAACGACTAAAAATAGACATGCTGGGTTATCATTGAAGGTAATAACTAGCAGATTATAGAGAGAATGTTTTTAGTGAAACATTGGAGTGGGAACCAAAAGAGTATATTGACCCAGGAATAATAAAACTTGATAAGAACAGTTTAGAATTTGAACAAAATAAAGCTGAAGAGAGATGGAGGAAAGGATAATTTGACAGAAGGGAAAAGAAGGCATTGAGAAAAAAATCCAAGGATAGTAATCCAAACAACAGATAAGGGTTCCATAATTGTCATCCAAAATAAAGAATGGTACTTCGTGGAGGGATACAGACAGGTTGGTAATCTGGTATATTATTAGAAATTGGAAGGTCCAATGTATGTGGAGACCCAAAACATAATTATCTGGGAAATTTTAAGGAGATGAGAATGGAAAATTGTTCCCAAACAAAATGAAATTTTGATAGGGCCAGTCCATCAGAGACTGGGGTATTTTTACCGATTGCCAAAAATCTATAAAACTAACGGGAAGTGGATGGTACAGGGGAAATACCAGCAGGTCACCCTATAGTCTCAGAGTGTAGTAAGAAACTGTTAGAAATGGAAACTGGATTAAGAATTGATAGAATTGTTGGAATTAAGTGTAAAATGAAGTGACATCTATTTTAATAAAGTGGTATCTGCAGATTCAGGGCACGGTGATGAAAAAGAAATTTAAGCCACCAAATGGAAACCTCTTTATGGCCCGGTGGAAGGATGAGGCACACATGTTGCAAGTTGGCATCAACAACAAGGGGATTACAGAATTTAAGAGTGTAACGGCATTTAGGAAGAACAAAAACTTACAGGATTACTTAGTAAGAGCTCAATTACCATCAAGAACAAGAAGGCAACAAATACAGATGGAGTATTGGAGAGCAGAAGGAATAGTAGAGAATGAGAACACATAGAAAAATTCTAAATAAAATGAAATTTCATCTTGCGGAGCAAAAATTGTCTGTCTGATCATTTGGGGCCTCATGTATAAACGGTGCGTATGCACAAAAATGTTGCATAAGAATGTTTCCACGTTCAAATCACAATGCATAAAACCTAAACTTGCCGTAAAGCCACACAAATTTCCACAGTAGCTCATACCCATTCGTACGCAGGTTCTCTGCTCGGTTTTGCACACTGCCGGCACACAGCGTCAAAGCAGTGCTACTGTTCCTGTGTGGTTTCCCTTTCTTTTTTAGATCCACATCCCCGACTTGACTTTAAAAATACACTGAAATTAACCGCATATTGCTTATTAGTTTAATGCATCTGATTGTAATTAACCTATTAATTAATAGTAATTAAACTATTCCAAATACCAGAGCTACTTTAGCGTTGTTACTCTCACTGCACCTCCTTCTTCTTTTTTCAGCTGTTCCCGTTAGGAGTTGCTACAGCGGATCATCTTTTTCCATATTCCTCTCACTGCACCACTCAGAGTATTTACATCACTGTATCTGAGTGTGAATCACAGCTCTACAGCAGCTGATCAGAAAGTGAATTATCGGTATACAGCATCAAGCACACGCTGCCTCAGCCATGCTGTCTATTGAACTGCACTCATACGACAAACGCTTCAACATCAACAACATTTATTTATATTGCACATTTTTGTACAAATAATGTAGCTCAAAGTGCTTTACACGATAAAGAAAAGATAAATAAAAAAACAAAGTAAGAATTAAACTAAGGCAACACTAATTAACATAAAGTAAGAGTAAAGTCCGATGGCCGGGGGGACAGAAAAAACAAAAAAAACTCCAGACGGCTGGAGAGAAAAAAATAAAATCTGCAGGAGTTCCAGACCATCAGACCGCCTAGCCCCCTCTGGGCATTCTACCTCACATAAATGAACAGTCCTCTTTGTGTTTAGGGTTCTCATGGAAGGACTTGAGGATGATGGTCATGCAGACTTCTGGCTTTTAATCCATCAATGTAGGAACATCATGGTGCTTTGAATAGGTGGTGGTAGCGCAGGTCGCCACCACAAAAAAACGGGAAAAGAACAGAAGAGAGAGTAGAGGTTAGTTTGGATTTTAGAGCCACCATGAATAGTTAGATAGTTATTATAATGAATTGAATATGCAGAGTATCAGGATTACATTAAAGTGAAGATTTGAGAAGGCCAAGTTAAAGTAATGTGTTTTTAGCAGTTTTTTTAAAATGCTCCACTGTTTCAGAGCCTTTCATGTACGGACCTCGCGGTTCAGAAACAGTTTCATCCCAAGAACTCTAAACGCACTCAATCAATCCATCAAGGGCTCCTTGTAGAACTGTCTGTACTTAAAAGTACAATCACCTCACTGTAAACTTGCACTACAGTTATAATATTGCACAACCTTTGCTACTTCATAAAAGCACTTATTTACATATGATGACAATATCATTTTTAAGATGAAATGCAGTAAAATATGTTTATTATATTATACAGATAAAACTTTAACTGTAACTACACGGTGTCGCAGCACTAGCTAGTTCAGTGATTGTTCCTGCCTCTCGCTGTAATTTTGCTAGTGCTGGCACGACACTGGAAGGATAGATGGATAGAATAATTAAACACGTACTATGAAGATATTTTGATGTTCTTTAAAAGTTTTGAAGAATCGGCATTCTAAGCTTACAGATGGCTTAACGTCTATTACAGAGCTGATTGTGTGGTGATTGGGTATTTGGAGAAAGAAAAGTAAGGACAGGAATTGAGGGTTAGTACGTTTGAAAGAGACAGGACTGCTGCAATAAAGTATTTCATCGAAGGTCGCACATAGCACAGTAGCATCTTGTGTGAGACATGAACAATCACTGCACCACCGTGTTCCCATGTTTAATAACGTGCTTTAACTCCTATCATCATGAAAATGACATCACGTATACATCTCAGTATTTTAATTGTTCAGAGAGCTGTAATATCATGAATGTAATGAATTCTGTGTCCTGTCGGAGGAAAAGAAAGCCCGGAAGCACGTAGTGCTTCACACACATACAGCACATAGAAGAACACATACAAAACAAAGCATTTAATGTGCTACTTTAGTTACAATGGGATTTGAGAAACTAGTAAATTAAACGATTTTAAGATAAAGTTTATGAAGTTCTACTTTGATGACAAAATTAAACTATGTGATTAAAGTGGAAATTTAGATATTAAAGTTGACATTTTGTGCTTTTTTCCACTGTGTCCCTATTTTCTTTTCTCTGTACCCTAATAAGCTTTCATATGACACTCAGACGGCGGGCTATGACTCACCTTTTCACACCGACTTTGATATCTGACAACTTCTTTTTTATTTCGGGCACTGTGCGTCTTTGTGAACGTGAGCTTTCAAGTTTCTCCGACACTGTATGTCAGTCGATTAATTTCCTTTTCTTGTTTATTCCACTGTTTAAACCAACAAATAGTATGTTTTCCCTTTGCCTCCACTTGGTATTTGCTGAAATTCTTCTATTTTCCCCCGTGCATTTCCCATTGTCTTTTCACAGAAGGCTGAGCTTAAGGGCTATTTGTATTGATTTGCATATTCAAAGAGGCGTAATTCTGGGAGGAGTTGGGGCGGGACAGCAGGAGCGTGCACGTGCGTTACTTTTCACACCACCAGGATTTATGGAGCAGAAGAACGTGGAAGTTGGTGTTTGCACAGATTTATGCATCTCGATTTTTTTGTGCGTAAGCACATTTCCGCTTTTGTGCTTACGTCATGTTATAGTGCGAATTCTACGCACGCCGTTATGCATGAGGCCCCTGACTATGTAGGAGAAATAAGAACTAGCTTAAGAAATGGAGTACAACAGTATGTATACCAAATAAAGAGACTCCTCTGATAGATCACTTCATAAATCATGGACAGGAATCATTAAGGATGTCTAGGTTAGAAGGAAATTAAATGTGGTCAGAGCGGGAAAGAGGACCGAAAAAAGATAGATGAATAAATTAGGAACAAACGGGGTAAGAAATATAGAAGATTCTCCACCATAGGGGGAGAAGTAAAAGAAAAGGGAGAAATTATTTTTAAGAAAATTATTTACGTCCTTTTAAATAAAACCTAATATAGGATGAGATGGTTATGGGGTGGATAGAAAAAGAAAAAATATGAATTATGGTATTGAAACAATGCTTGGATGCTGACACTCAACTTTTTTAAAAGAGTTATAGAAATAAGCACTTTAACTAAAGTTATATAAAGGTTTTTTGTACTAGTATATTATAAATTAAATATATATATAAATTGTACTACTATATTATAAATTAGAATAGCACTCATTTGTTTAACTTGACTCTTATTTTCGACTCACTGCAATCCCTGGTAAAATCAGGGGAAGGAATTGTGTGGTGGGAGAGGAGGTGGTGGAGTTCACTTTAACACCCTAATTGAGGCTGACGCAGCTCGTTGGGCCTTCACCTGGAGGGGAGTGCTGCCCCTATAAAGCCCCCAGAAAGAAGCCATTTTTAGAAAGGCACAGAGTGGAGAGAACACAGAGAGAGGCTGTCTTCCTTATTCTTTGATTTTGTTTGTTTTCATTTTATATATATATAAATTGCCGGCATTTCACTCCGGCCCTCAACCCCAGGCCGCCAGGAGGAGCTCTCCCGACAGCATGATCATGCCCCGAGTTCCAGCAGGGCGTCATGGACTATGTAGTGTTTGTACACAGCCCTGCTGGATACCTTGGGGGCCACCAGGCGTCGCTGTAGGGGGGCTCGTAGGCTCTTATGTGCCCTATAACCCGGGAGTGCGTCACGGTCACGTGACAGGAAGAAACGACGCTCCCGGGTTGAAGAAAAGGACTATTTACCCTGACCCGGAAGGAATAAGGACTTGTGGACTGTTGGGCAGGAACACCTCCGGTCAGGGAATATAAAAGGACTGTGGGAGCTCCCAGACGATGAGCTGAGTTGGGAGGCAGGGTGGCTAAGCGTCTGGGAGTGGAGGATTGTTATTAATTATTGTATTATTTATTGAGAATTGTGGAGAGGAGTGTGCTTTGTGCACTTTATTATTATAATAAATATCATCATTGGACTTGTACCTGGTGTCTGACGTATAGTCTGAGGGTACAAGGGTGCGAGAAGCATCTTATTCTGTTACAATATATATATATATATATATATATAGAGAGAGAGAGAGAGAAAGAGAGAGAGAGATGAAAATCTTTCTTTTTAAAAAGCCTCTCCTGTGATAAGGAAGGCTTAGACCTGATAGCTTTTATAAAAGTCTTGGAGGACCTTCTACAGATTGAGGGACAGCGACTGTCTCCTCAAGAACCTCCTAAAACTAAAACCTAACCCTCCATATGTTAAGATCTAGGGCGTGTGTAACAGTTGTATGGGATGGAAAAGAAAATTGTTCTAAGTACCTCCATTTAGTTGAAAGACCCACCAAACTGTAACCCCTGACCGACTCAACTGTTCCATCGTTACGTGGGAATTTTCTGTTGAAAAGTCAACACAGTTGTGCTGATTTCCAGCACCTGAAAGATTTAAATGTATCTTCGTAGAACCATGAAATTTTTATTAATGATGCAATTGACTTGTCATTATTCATGCAGAACTGTAACCGGCAATCTGGATCCTCCTCTAATAACCCATGAAACAATCTTGGTCGGTGCAACGTTTAGGTTTGTAAATATATTGGATGACTCAAAGATCTACAGGGAATGCCAAACTCGATAGAAGCTCCGTGTTCTGACTTTTTGGGGCACTCTGTAAATGTCATGTTGCTGTAACCTGTCATGTTGCTCACACTGCTCTTTTATTCCTTTCTGGGGGATTGCAGAGTTCTGCTCAGAAATTACTCTAGAAAGATCAGTGATAAATACGGATGAAGCAGAATTGTTACAAAAAAAGGACCACTGAGCCAAAGGGAGTAACGCTTCAGCCGCTTCCTTGCACCTGATCACGTTAAACAGGCTTATCATCCATACTGGACTTATCCCTTAATTAAGCGGGGAGTTTCTGTGGGCTCAGGACTGGGAGAAATGAGGCTAAGTGTATGTGGGAGCAGCTGGGTGTGTGTTTTTAAAACAATCGGCCCCTCACAGACCCCTAATTTGGCACATGTTAAACTGTGGGAACATTGAGAGTAACTGAGAAGTTACTCAATAAAAAGATGTATTAAACTGGAGATGTGGGGAAGTTCCATAAATTGAAATGGCTAATGCTCGCTGTCATTTCTTCTGTAGTTGTCCTACCCAGGACTGAGCAATTGCAGGGTAAGGAGCTCATTCGAGGGTCCGACGGAGTGACATCACTTCTGGCACTTGGGGGATTCGAACTGACAACCTTCCAATTGCCAGTACAGATCCCAAGCCTCTGAGCCACCCGCTCTACCTTAACAGTATTTAATAGACGTAGTTCAATTTTAACTTGACACAATTTGTTTGTTCATCAAATGTAAAGAAAAAAACTCCACTCTAGACATTGACTTGATATATACGGTACAAATAACTCGCAATTTTAGGTTATTTTTAAACTACAGAAACTGAATAAAGCAAGAACACATTCAACAGAACAATCCTGAACAATAACACATTGTATTTAATCCAAGTATACACTTAGTATTTGTTCAGTGGATCTAGAAAGACAAAAGTGACTGATTTACATATGAGGGGGAAAAAAGCCAGAAAAGTTGGAAAGAGTGCCGTTTACTGTCTTTGTTTCTTTTAACTGGTCGTCTTGTGTCTGATTTGTCAATTCAAACAAGATACACCTGGCAAACTATGCTTACAGTAAGATACATTATATATCTATATATATAGATATATAATTCACTAAGGGCACGCAAGACAGAGAGCCACGCCCAGCAACTCTAAGACCATGGGATACGCTCAACAGAGACCCGCCCGCCAACTGTAGCCCTCCTATCGCGTCATGGAATATACAATACAATACAATACAATACAATACAGTTTATTTTTGTATAGCCCAAAATCACACAGGAAGTGCCGCAATGGGCTTTAACAGGCCCTGCCTTTTGACAGCCCCCCAGCCTTGACTCTCTGAGAAGACAAGGGAAAACTCCCAATAAAAACCTTGTAGGGAAAATGGAAGAAACCTCGGGAAAGGCAGTTCAAAGAGAGACCCCTTTCCAGGTAGGTTGGGCGTGCAGTGGGTGTCAAAAGTAGGGGGTCAATACAATACAATACACAGAACAGAACAATTCCTTAAGACAGCATAATAATAAAAATTTTAGAATTACGGTTTAACAGTAGATGATATGACATAATTAGGTTTGGATATTTTTAGAGTCCTGGAGACCTCATCCATCTAGCTGCATCTCCATTTGGCCATGCCACGGCTGAAACGTTGCTCCGATGAAAGGACCCCTCTTTCCCATGATTCCTGTGATCCTCCATCAGGGATGACTTTACCATAGGCAGGCAAACAACTTGGCAGGTGGGCCGTGGCACCAATGGCCACATTTGGGTACCGAGAAAAGAAACAGAATAGGTGAGGGTTAGTATTCAAATATAATTATCATGTTACTTATGTTATAGTGCTAATGACTAACAACAGAGATGCAGTATGTACAGTTAATCAGCAGCTCTAGTCAGGATATGCTAAACTGAAGTAGTGAGTCTTCAGCCGGGATTTAAAGGCTGAGACCGAGGGGCATCTCTTATGGAAGCAGGAAGACCATTCCACAGTTTAGGGGCCCTGTAACTAAAAGCTCGACCTCCCACTGTTATTTTATTAATCCTTGGAATCCTAAGCAGACCGGCATCTTGAGATCTTAATGTGCTCAGGTTTGTAAGTCATGATAAGTTCAGACAAGTAAGCGGACCTTGGCCATTTAATGCTTTATATGTTAAAAGGAGGATTTTGAAATCTGCCCTAAACTTAACTGGGAGCCAGTGTAAAGATTTAAGAACTGGGGTTATGTGTTCATATTTTCTTGTTCTTGTAATAATTCTTGCAGCGCATTTTGGATTAACTGGAGGCTGTATAGAGAACAGTTTGAACAGCCAGTGAACACCGCATTGCAGTAGTCAATCCTACTAGAGATAAATGCATGAATTAATTTCTCACAATCCTGTTTATTTAGAAAGCGCCTTAATTTCCTAATATTTTTAAGATGGAAAAACATGTTTTGGACGACTTTGTAATATGCGCTTTAAATGACATGCTAGAGTCAAAGATAACTCCTAGATTGCGGGCTGATTCAGTAAAATTAATTGGGATTCCAACTGAGTTAAATGATGACAAAATATTGCTGTGATCAGCGTCATTCCCTCCAACAATTAACATCTCTGTTTTATCTGTATTTAAAGACAAGTAGTTCTCATTCATCCATTCCTTTAATTCACTAACACAACTAATTAAAGACAACATCGGAGAAACTTCATTTGATTTAAATGAAAGGTATAACTGGGTGTCATCTGCATACGAGTGAAAATTAACATTATGTTTCCTAATGAGAGATCCCAGTGGAAGCATGTAAAGTGAAAACAGTAAAGGTCCCAGTACTGAGCCCTGCGGACACCATATTGAACTTCTGTGTATAATGATGGAGTACTGTCTGCACATTTCTGTACATACTGGAATCGATTTGATAAATAAGAACTGAACCAAGCGAGCACGGGCCTGTAAGCCCAACATCGTTTTCTAGCCTGTGCAGTAAAATAGAATGGTCAATGGTGTCAAATGCTGCACTTAAGTCCAACAACATAATTACAGTGGAATTTCCTTCATCAGAGGATATCAGAATGTCATTTACAACCCGTGTTAGTGCCGTTTCTGTACTATGACCAGTGCGAAAGCCAGACTGGAATTTCTCAAATAAATTGTAATGTAAGGTGTGACTGAAGCTGACTGGCGACTACTTTTCTAGTATTTTAGAGAGAAATGGTAAATTTGAAATAGGCCTATAGTTATTTAGTATGTGTGGGTCTAGGTCTGACTTTTTAAGTAAAGGTTTAATGACTGACACTTTTAGTGCATCAGGTACTGTGCCATGCAGTAATGAACTATTGATAATGGTTAGAATAGGCTGCAAGAACATCCATTGCACTTTTACTAGTTTTGTTGGCACTGGATCTAGGGAACAAGTAGTGGGCTTCATTTTAGTAATTAAAGTTAAGACTTCCTGGTGAGTTACAGGATTAAAATTATTAAAGTGCTGAATGCAATGTGCACAGGGTCTGCTAAGCTAGTATTTGGTTTGTACTGTGATGCTGAGATCTGGGATCTTATATTTTTAATTTTCTCATTGAAGAAGTTCATAAAGTCTGTACTGCTAATATCTGTTGGTATTTTGCACTGTTGATCTGAATTCCCATTTGTTAATTTAGCCACTGCTCTAAAAAGTACCCTAGGATTTTTATTATTGCTATCTATTAATGTAGAATAGTATTCTGAGCGAGCTTTAAAGAGGGCTTTTTATATTTATTAACACTCTCTGTCCATGCAATTTGAAAGACATGTAGCTTTGTTGTTCTCCATCTGCGCTCCAGTTTTCGACACTCTAATTTAAGAGCTCGAGTATTTTCATTAAACCAGGGAGAGTTTCTATGTGCTTTGATCACTTTTGTTTTAGGGGAGCCACTGTGTCCAGAGCATCTCTCAAGGTCACATTATAATGTGATATTAGCTGATCTAAATTGTTTTCCACGTTTACATTTGATGTTAACTGATCTAAATGGTTTTCCACAATTACACTCGACTTACTCAAGGTATCTATAAATTTTGAAGCAGAATTACAATCTAGATGTCGCACTGTCTTTGTTTTAATCTGCGAGTGCGCTGGCATGGGCAGAACTAAATCAAACGTAATTAAGAAGTGATCGGAAATAACTACATTTAATGGAGTAATATTTAAATTTTGAATTTCAACTTTGTAAGTTATAATTAAATCTAATGTATGGTTATGATTATGAGTTGGACCTTTGACAATCTGACAAAATCCTACTGAATTTAACAAATAAGTAAAACATTTGCTAAAAGTGTCAGTTTCCACATCAATGTGTACATTAAAATCCCCATCAGAACTACGTGATCATAATTTATAGCCAAATCAGACAGAAGGTTGCTAAATTCAGTCATGAACAATGAATATGGCCCTGGTGGTCTGTAGACTAGCACTATAATTGTGTTGGAATCTGTTTTAATATTTAAAATGAATGCCTCAAAGGATGTAAAGTTGCCTAAATTTTTAGGAGTGATTTGCATTTTGTTACAATGAATTATTCCAAGGCCTCCTCCTCGACCAGAATCTCTAGACTTATGAAGGAACGAGTATCCATCTGGTGACGCCTCAGCTAGGCGAACAGTGTCACATTTACTAAGCCAGGTTTCAGTAAGAAGACACAGATCAGATTTTGTACTTAATATTATATCATTTACCAAAACAGCTTTAGTGCCAAGAGAGCGAATGTTCAATAAACAGCATTTAAAACTGCATGGTTCTTTCTGAATTGCTGATATATTTTTTGTTTTAATTTGAATTAAATTTCTATTACAGATGCCCCTGGTGGAGTGTCTGGTTTTATCCCTTGGTCTAATTATACACCTTATTTTTTGGTTATCAATTAATTTATGGTTTGTTTCAAGACTAAATTTACTGGATGCCCCACAACAGGGATTATGGGTAACAGCTTCAGGAAAATAACAGGTGGGATAAACAACAGCCTGTGATTTAAGATCACATGACTGCGGCCTGGATGGTGCTCTAATCAGTCAACCAGGCAGTTTTGCTGCCATATTTTGGGATAATACATAAGATCCCTCCAGTTAGGATGAAGACCATCTCTTCTGAAAAATCCAGGCCTTTCCCAAAAATCATCCCAATTGTTCACAAATGCTATGCTTTTATTTGCACACCAGGTTTCTAGCCAGCAGTGAAAGGAATGCAATCTGCTATAAATCACATCCCCTCTATACAATCTTGGTAAGGGACCAGATACAATTAAATTCCGACATTTTGTTTTAGCTTTGGTGCATAGAGAGATGAAGTTCCGCTTTAATACCTCAGATTGCTGTAAATAAATATCATTAGTGCCGACATGCAGCAATAAGGTAGATACTTCATCGTCGGCAACACGGTCCAATGCGGCCTTTATGCCAGAAATCTTGGCCCCTGCAAGGCACTTAACATTAACTGCTGGTTTAACATAGTTTGGAATTCTAACATTCCGCACTATGGAATCGCCAATTATGAGCACTTTATTATTCTCAGTTTCCACAGGCGCGCTGCGGAGAGCTGAGAACCTGTTCTGGGTCCGAATTGGTGACCTGGGTGCTGGGGACTAAATTTTGGATTCTTAGACCCCCGTCTTACTGTTACCCACTTGCCCTGTGGCTGAATTGGTGCTGCTGATTTCGGCCTCGCACTGACTACAGTGGTACCTGGAGAGACTGAAGCCGAATCAGATGTAGCCGAATTGTCTAAACAAACCGAGTCGATCCAATTTTCGGTTTGCCTAATCGCTATCAGATTCCTAACGCGGTCCTCCAATTCGCGTATTTTCCCGACCAACTCTAAATTAACTAAACATTTTTGGCAGGTGAAGCTATCTGCACTGTCGGCTGTACATGAGCTGTACATACTGCAGGACACACAACATATAAACGTGCCCTCGATGGGCAGAGAGCAGATAGAACTTACATTAAATGTTGAAGTCATCTTTGCCGTTTTATAGGTGCTTCTGCGATTTCCGTGTTGAGCTGAATCACCGTCGCTTTAAGTATTCAACACCCGCTGAGCGATCGACTTTTAATTTCTCACTGCCGGTTATTTCTACTGGTCAGCTGACGGCTTTACCTCAGGTGAACTTGCTCGGTGCTTTCGAAGGGCTACGTGCCTGTGGGAGACGCCGCCGCTCCGCTCTCTGCTTCCGCTCGCTGATATCTACGACAGAGCCCTGCCCGCCAACTCTAACCCTCCTACCGCGTCATGGAATATCTACGACAGAGCCACGCACGCCAAGTGTAACCTCCTCCCGCGTCCAGCGTCGCTCTCGAAGCCAGTGCACTGCCTGCTCATGTGCCCGCACGCAACAACTCACCAAACATAGCCTCAGTCGCTTTCGTCTGTGCAAAAGTCCACATGCACCTCTGAGCCACGTTGACTTTTCATTGTTCTTTTCGGCCACACACTCGGTATACAAGCAATCCAGTTTCCCTTTCGGTTTGTGCGCGCCTATGATTTCCGTACGTGTTCAGTCTCTCCCTGTGCAGCGAGAGAGAGAGACACACGCACACAAGAGAGTGACAGACAGGGCTGGACACATAAGGGAGAGATTTTTGTTTTCACTTCTGTTTACAGCGATCGGTTCGTAGCGTGCATTATTGCAATGTTACATTTCTTGGTGGTTTATTAATTACGGGTTTTACAAATGTTCATTTCTTTCCCTGTGCTTAAAACTCATTTAAAACAGTTATTTTAGTGAGAGGTGTGTACTGCTATAGCACGAACACTTTCAGAGTTAGTCTTCTCTGTTGTTCAAGGTTTTCTCAGTGTTATTCAATGTTTTTACATTTAGTTTACTATTACGCTGTGCATCCTATGGTATACTTAACTATATTTGTGCTTAAAAATCTTTATAAAAATATATTTACATACAGTTTGTACGGTCTGGAATGGATTAATTGTATTTACATACAATCTTATGGGGGAAATTGGTTGACGACCAAAATGGTTTACGGGCAGAGGTTTGGAATGAATTATGGTCATGAACTGAGGTTTCACTGTACAGGGGACTGATGGATGCGGTCGCTGCAAAAGCACACTATAACCTCCGCCCTGGACAATTGATCATTCTTCCCTCTACCTTTCAAGGCAGTCCAAGGTACATGCAACTGAAATACCAAGACACGATGGCAATTGTTCACAAATGTGGACAGCCTGACTTATTCCTAACCTTCTCCTACAATCCTGCTTGGCCGGAAATCTCTAACGCCATTTCCCATCATCAGCAACCAGAACATAGACCTGACATCGTTGCACTGACAGTCGTATCCTCAAACCCACCCCATTTGGACAACTGTGTCTTTCAGGAAGTGTTCACACATCAACAAATGATTATGCGCCATATGCTACGCCACGGGTTGGCTAGTATTATATATTACAAAACCTAAACTACAGTCGGTGATGTGAAAATGCAGTACTTCACTGTCAGTTTACACTGTTCTGTAATAATTGTCAGTTTACCACATTGTACTATAAAAATCATCAATAGGACGAGGAGGTTAGGAGCCCGCGCTGATCCCGCGTGTTGCTGCACCCACCACATGACAAACCACCTCAAGGTCCCACATTAGAACCCGAGTGCGCCCTTCAGCAGGGCCCTTAACCTGCAATTGCACCATCCAGGGCATGACGTTAATCTGCGTGTAGGCCCTCCAACCTTCAGGGATAACCTGGGTGTTAGTGGCAGGATTGGCACTCCAGATGGAGTGGAACTGTGGGAGGTTTATTATGGTGGATGAACTAATAGCTTGTACATGATCTCATTTTACAGAAACTCGAGTATTTCTCTTAACATTTGAACCCCAAACCTGCAGTGTTTATCTTACTGCAAGAAGTGGCTTACCTGCACACAAACCACTAGCTGGGAGAACTTCAGCTCTGTCGATGGGCAGTGGGATAGCAGGCTGCTTTTGCTGATCAACACATTTGTAAAGCAAAGACACTGATGGAAAGGCAGGAGAAACTTCATTTTCTCTAAAAGAAAATGTCCAGAGCATCTCTCAAGGTCATATTACAATGTTATGTTAGCTGATCTAAATTATTTTACACGTTTACATTTGATGTTAACTGATCTAAATGGTTTTCCATAATTACACTCAACTTAATCAAAGTATCTATAAGTGTTTAAGCAGAATTACAATCTAGATGCCGCACTGTCTTTCTTTCAGTCTGTGAGTGTATTGAAGGGCAGAACCAAACCAAATGTAATTACGTAGTGATTGGAAATAACTTCATTTAATGGAGTAATATTTAAAGTTTGTATATTGTAATCAAGTCTAATGTGAGGTTAGGATTATTAGTTGGACCTCCTCCTCGACCTCTCAATCTCTAGATTTATGAAGGAATGAGTATCCATCTGGTGACGCCTCAGCTAGTGGAACAGTGTCAGATTTACTAAGCCATGTTTCAGTGAGAAGACACAAATCTGATTTTTTAACTTGATATCATATCATTTACCAAAACAGCTTTACTTCTAAGAGAGCAAGTTTTCAATAAGAAGAGTTAAAACAGCATACTTCTAACTGAACTGGTGATATATTTTTTGTTTTAATTTGAACTAAGTTTCTATTACAGGTGTCCCTGGTGGATGGTCTGGTTTTATCTCTTGGTCTAATTATACACCTTATTTTTGGTTATCAAGTAATATAAGGCTGCGGTGGGTTGGCACCCTGCCCAGGACTGGTTCCTGCCTTGTGCCCTGTGTTGGCTGGGATTGGCTCCAGCAGACCCCCGTGACCCTGTATTCGATTCAGCGGGTTGGCAAATGGATGGATGGAAGTAATATAAGGTCTGCATCATGACTAAATTAATGAGATGACCCACAGCAGGAATTATGGGTAAAAGCTTCAGGAAAGTCACAGGTGGGGAAAAACAGCCTGATCACATGACTGCGGCCTGGATGGTGCTGTAATCAGTCAGACAGGCAATTTTGATGCCATGTTTTGGGATAATATGAAAGATCCCCTCCAATTAGCATGAAGACCACCTCTCTTGAAATATCCAGACCTTTCCCAAAAATCATCCCAATTGTTCACAATGGTTCTGCTTTTATTTGTACACCAGGTGCCTTATTTATAAACGGTGTGTATGAACAAAATGTTGCATAGGCCTGCTTCCACGCTCACATCATAATGTATAAAAACTAAAGTTGGCGTAAAGCTACATACATTTTCATGTCAGCTCAAACCACAGCATACACAAGTTTTCGGCTCAGTTTTGCAAACTGGCGGTCAAAGCAGTGCTACTGTCCATGTGCAGTTTCCCTTTATCTTTTAGATTCACATCTCTGACAAGGCTTTATCAAATACACTGAAATTAACCGCATATCATTTTTTAATTTAAGGCATCTGATTGTAATCAATCTGTAAACATGTAATGGTGCACGAAATGGCCAAACTATTCTAAATACCATAGATAATTTAGCGTTGTTACTCTCAGTGCACAACTCAGAGTATTTTAACCCACTGTTTCTGAGTGTGGAAACACAGCTCTACAGCAGCTGATCAGGAAGGTCTACAGCAGATTGTGGCAAGAGCTGAGAGCATTATCAGGATACAGCTTCTAGCACACGCCGCCTCAGCCATGTGCACAGTCAATTTGAACTTCTCCCATTTGGCAAACGCTTCAGAGCCTTTCCTGCACAGAGTTTGAGGTTCAGAAACCGTTTCATCCTAAGAGCTCTAAATGCACTCAATCAGTCCATCAAGTGCTCCCGGTAGAACTGTTTGTACTTATAAGTACAATGACCTCACTGTAAACTTGCACTACCTGAGCCACTTATGTTTCATATTGTATATTTTTCATTGTTTTTATTGTATTATTATCCAACCCGCTATATCCTAACTACGGGGTCATGGGGGTCTGCTGGAGCCAATCCCAGCCAACACAGGGTGCAAGGCAGGAAACAAACCCCGGGTAGGGTGCCAGCCCACCACAGGGCGGGCACACACACCCACACACCAAATACACACCAGGGACAATTTAGGATCGCCAGTGCACCTAACCTGCATTTCTGGACTGTGGGAGGAAACTGGAGCAACCGGAGGAAACCCACACAGACATGGGTAGAACATGCAAACTCCACGCAGGGAGGACCCGTGTTTGCGAACCTGCCACTGCGCTACCGTGCCGCCCACCATATTATTATTATTATTATTATTATTATTATATAAGAAAATGTTTATGGAGGATTTGCATATTGAATCTCATTGTACCATACAATAACAATAAAGGAATTCAATTCGAAGACAGTGCATATTTACAGAAAATGACAACGGGCTTCTAAGTCGACTTAGATTTCCAAGCGCTCTCTTCTTGGAGCTCCTTGATATCATTTTAAAGATGAATTGTAGCAACCGCAAGATAAACGCATGTGATTACTACACTTCACAACCCAAAGGGAAGTGGACGAATTCCCCCTCGGCTAAAGCGGTATCTTTCGAAAAGAATTTCCTCCAGGAGCAATAAAGGATCTTGCCGATCACGCAAAACCCTCTCTATATGATATTCTCTTCTTATAATTTGCATACCGATATCAATTGGTCGCTCATTCATGTACGGTGAAGTCATGACTGAATGAATTCCATGCACGGACACTGATTAAGTGTGTGAGCTAATCCTTGTTTACATAGAACAAACTTACTCTGAGCAGGTTTGAGGATTTGGATGTGTTACTACGACAACACATCCAGCAAGAGTTTTGAAAAACCGACAGATCCAGGATCATGCCAAATCGTCAACAACTACATCCGGCTAAATGAGTAATCCATGTACGAAAAATACCCCCCTGGCATTTTTTCTGTTGCCTTTCGTGTGCCATCCATTAACCTGTGAACAGTGTTATTTCCAGATGCAATAGATTTTTCCATCAGACAGAATTATAAGACAACAGGATTAATTGGAAAGGAACTACGACATATCAGATTCAGGATTACTGGTGGGAGCAGTTAAACTGTTCGACGGGCCAAACAGGACTTGCCTGGCCCAGGAAATAAATATACATAATTTATTGAATGTTTTCAAATTATTGGAGGTGGAGGTTTCCTTATTGCAGACTTTCATCACGACTCCAACGGACGTGGACATGGAGGAATTGAGAAGGGATGTTTATAAATATGGAAATTACAAATCTTAGATTATTTTAACTACTCATCCGGTATAAAACAATCAATTCAATGTAGGGAACCATCTAGATGGTATCCAGCAAGTACAGATGTCAGAAAACCAATCCTTAATTTAATTAAAAGGGATGGTCAAACATTAAATCATATACATAGAGTAGATAATCGACAGGATAATTTAACAGAAAAATAAAGGGAAGCCTTAATTAACACAGCTAAAAACAAATAAACATATAATCATTAAACTAGGAGACAAAGGATCAGTGTTAGTTATTATGGACACAAATCAGTATATTGCAGAAGCTGAACGTCAACTCTCAAATATGCAACATTATTTACCATTAAAAAATGAATTACGAGAATACAAATTAAAACTATCATAACAGACATTTTTCGATTAGGCTATATTGATTACAAATAAAAACAATATCTATTTTGGGCCATCTACACCAAGTGTACGTAAATTCTATCTTCTACCAAAAACACACAAGCCCCTTGAAAGTTGGCCGATTCCATTTCACGTTCCAGCAGGCGGGCTGATTATTTCAGATTGTGATTCAGAATCCTATTGACTAGCAGAATATATCGATCATTTTCTAAACCCATTGTCACAATTGCATTACAGTTATATTAAAGATACTTACCATTTCCTACAGGTGATTAGAACACTGTGGAGTCTTTGTATACCAATATTGATACAACTTTAGTATTGAGGGCGGTGGCTGCTTTGTTTCCGGAAAAACCATCTCCAGATAGACGGGATTGGGCTATCCTAGACCTCCTTAACATCAGTGTAACTAATAATGATTTTACGATTCATTTTATTAATACAGATTTAATTGTTATTAATATTTTTTAATTTTATTAAACAAGATTATAAACTTCTTTTAAAAAAGGAATTTTATTCACTATTTAAGAATTAATTTACATTTTAGTGGGTGGTGGAATAGAGCTAAAAAATAATGATAGTTTAATTAGGGAACCGAGTGTGCCAGTGCGTGCCTTTATGGCTTTATCACCTACCCTAAGCCTAACCGTCCCCATTGTCTGGTTCCCGAATTGCATAAAACTTGCTTAAAAACAAAGGAATCTAATTGATGAAAAAATTAAGATTTTAAACAGTAGAATGAAATCAAACAGGGGAGAAAGTATAAATACATTATGAAGATAATTCATCATTAGATAGAATAGGTTTTTTAAAGAAATTTTCTTTCTCCCTTCAGTAGAATTAATCCCCACAAAAAATTTTTTTTAAATTGTTTTTTCTGTTTGGTAATTATTTTTAATAATAAAGGATTGTTATTTTAAAGATGAAAATTCAATATTTTTAACAGAAACTTTTTGGGAAGAAAGTATTTCAAGAATGGGGATCAGAATAAAGTTTCTTTTAAATGTTTGTTGAACGTTTTTGACCTTTGACCTCTGACCTTTTGACCTATTTAGACCACCTGCGACCTAATTACCTGGAGGCAGATATAAAAATGGCTTCTAGAGCGAGGTTAGACATTCTGTTCCTCTGATGAAGATTTGATAAAATTGAAATGTTAGGAACAGAATTCTTTTTTGACTTGGTTCTGCTTGGTTTTATTTATTTTTTTCTTTTTTTCTTTTCTTCTTCCTTCTTCTCATCTTTTCTTTTTTTCTTCTACCCCCAGTTTGAATATTTGTTCTTCTTGGCTTCTCCATTTTTTTTCCCCGCCTTTTTAAAGACTCAAGTTTTTAAGAGTAGGACTTTTTTTTTAGTCCCCACAGCTCTTGGTACCTTTTATCTTTATTCAGGCCTAAGTTTTTTTTTTTATAGATAACATTTAATATATACACAATATATTTATGTCTTTTTTATTTTTGATGTTTTCTGTTTGTGAGTTTGTTTGTTAGTTCATTTCTGTATAAGAAATAGGGATTTTCTGCATGAAAGTAACTTAACAACACTTAAAATACTTTTTATAACAAAGCACTTTTCTAATGCAAGCACTTTTTGTGTACCAGAACAATTCAGACTGGACAGAATGAGGTCAAAAACCTGCCAGGGGTAGATAAGGGAGTGATGTTCCTAAGCCTTCAAATTTTGAACAATGGTGACTAGGGTGATAATGCAGATTTCTAATTCATATTGGGATTTGGAAAAGCAACTGGTTAGATTTACGTATTTAATCCAAAACATTTGGTTTTGGACTCTGCTAGACAAACATAACATTGGTGGTTTTCTAAATTTTAATAACCTTTTACTATTTCCTACCCTTTAACCTTAATTTTTAGAATGTCTCTTTCATCTCCTCAAACCCTAAACTTAACCCCTTCAACCTTCTGGCCAGTTAAAGTGGAGAAAGTCTGTCTTTAACTACTATTAGCCATTCATCATCTGGAAGTTGGAGACAAAATGGTTCACCAAAAGATATGCTGAATAAATAGCCTTTATTTCTTAAACCCTATTCACTTAACTCTCAAACCTTAGAAAAAAATTTCAATAATACATTTGGATAATGTTATGGTGATATGGAAGATGCAGTATTTTATAAAGGTGTGATTGACAACTTATGTAGGCATTGCATAAATCCATCTGTTCTGCTTGATCAAAATGTCAAAATAAATTAAATTAGCTTCTTCTTTGACTTTATTTATGGGACTAATTTACTCCCATTCTGGGATAGAAGTGAATTTCTTCTTTTTAGGTTTGGGAGTTATGCAGGCTGTTATTACATCAGTACATCAAACCGTGATATCGTCTACAGCTATACAATCTCTGTCTCCCACTCCCAAACGGGTATCTTTTAATGCCCTTTTTCATAACCCCCTTGTCCGTTAGCAGATGGTCCACTCTCTCAGGACAATGCTGGTGAGAATAACAGATTTTCTTCTACCTCTACAGATTCAGATGTTTTGGCTTCATCTCCAATACAAAAAAACACAAAAAACTTCTATCTTTAGAAAGGTGAACACCCCTAAGAAGGTGAATAAACCTAAACAAGGGGTTTAACTGATGAACGCCATACCATCTAACACGAATATTGTATGAGCCAAGTTCTGTATTGTTTTTATGTTCAGTAAATTTGAAAATATGTTAAATATATTTGTAGTTCAAGATTAGTTTATATATTAAGAATAGCGGTAGATAATTGGTTCTAATTGGATATTGTTACTTTAAGAAGGGGTGCTGGGTAGCAGGAGTTATGAGAACTAGGAAGTTATTGTAAGTTTGTGTGTGGATTAATAGGGCTTAGGAAACGCATGGGTTTCTTACCGCGTTTTTCTTGAGTTACATTTTGACCGTGGAAAATAAACATTGATTATTAAATATGAAATGTCAAGGACTGGACATGTGCAAGTTCCTGCGGTAGCCACACATTTTGTTTCACACCTTCAAATATTGTAGGTGGTGAATTCTGATTTTAAATTAAAGAGTTTTAATTAAACAATGTTAATTTTTCTCCAGATATTGTGGATTGCCAGCCGAGATTCTCAGAATCAAGTTGTCCTGGCAGATGTAAACTTTACGCAGTTATGACATTTTAATTATGTGGGCGTACAAATAGAAGTAGTGCAAAATTTGGGATTTGGAAATCATACCTCTTGGCTGGAAAATCGCATCCTTGTTCTCAATCTACGAAGATAATTCTGATGGCAGGATATAAGGATATGACTGAGGACCTCTAAAAGGAGTTTCCCCAAATGCTACTTTATATATTTATCACATGCCCCTCGAACAAACAATCTTGAATAGAGGGAGTCTTTAGAAGAATTGAATCAACACCTTTGCAGATATCCTTTAACACTCCAAATGTTTTAGTTAATACTTCTACGGAGAGAGAATGAAGGATAATCTGCTTGGTCTGACTGCGGAGGAGGCTTCAGCCTTTTGACGTTCTTGGCTGGTCAAGATTGGGTGGATTGCTTAGTTTTGTTTCTTCTTCTCATGCAATAATCCTTAATTTAATCTTCCTGTGCCCTTGTCCTTCCGCTAACCCTAAAACTTTATCTTAACCCACCCCATTATTTATGGTTTGACCCCCCCCACTACAATCCTAATCTTAGTCTCTAACCCTAAAGCCTGAATTTAAACCCTTATCTTTTTTTACTCCTCTGAAAAGATAAGTATATCTAATTTGTTTTATACCTTTTTAATTTTAGATTCATAACTTTTTAGGTCTTTTATATAGTGTATTTTTAAATGTCAGATAGTGTTTCATTGCCATATACCTGATTTTTAATTTTTTTTTTTTTTAAATGCAGAATGAACACATTTTTAGATATATTTTGAACACTATTTTGAGACTATTTTAGTGAATAACGGAAGAGTTCTTTTGAGTATTTTTTGGCTGATAATTGGTCTGGGTGCTTACTATTTTAAATTATTTTTTTTTTTTGGAATCGGTGTGCAAGAGCCTGCCACCGGGCTTTTCATCCCTTAAATCTAAATTTAAGTTGAAATTAGAGATCTAATCTTAAGAATTTTGAATGGAGCCCTGAGGTTAAGAAATATTTCTAGAGGTCCCACTAGTTGATCTTCATGTCTAAAGTCTTTAAGAAGTTCCTTATTTAAATAGTTTACAAGATATGAAAACTTCATTTTAACCCCTTTTTATAGGAACCTGGATGTTATTTTCTCACTTTTTTTTTATCAAATTTTTCACATTTGCAAATTTTATTTTTTTTTTGCAAATTTTAGATACAGACTTTAAATGCAGCACTTTTAAAAATATGGTAAAAGATGACTGAGATTTCCTCTTTCTTTTCAAGGGTTTTAGGAAGGTTTTATTAATATTGAAATTGTAGTGGAAAAAACATACATGGATAATGTGACAAAATATTTAATGTAGAAACTAGTGTACCAGTACCCTGCGTAATGCCAAATATCTTCTAACCCTAACCACCTCCACCCTAACCTTTTAAGGTCAGTGGGCTCTTATATGAGAACCTCTACTTAGGCTCTAATCTTAAATATTCTTCTGGGGAGATGCAGTTTTAAAGTCCCAGGCCTAAACTTAATCATTGGGTGGAAAGATTTTCAGCTTTTGAAAGGTTTGTTTCTTTAAGTGTTCTTGTTCTGCAGTCTACACATCCCACAGTTCCTTCAATGTTCACAAAGATTCTCATGGTGTTTACATGTAAAACCTTAATGTTAGTCAAACCAATGTAAAAGTAACCAAACCCTTATGTTAAGAACAATGAAACCCTGATGTTAAAAATTAAAACCAAAAGCTAATAAAATTACATAAAACCACATGAATAAAACTCCACTTAAACCAAATGTAGTAACCCTAATATTAAAAAAAAAACTCCAATTGGGGAAAAAATTTAACTCTAAATAGTTAAAAATATATATTTTTTGGTTTGAAATAATACAATTCTAAATTTTAACACATACTAAGTCAAAGAGTAACAGAATCCTAAATATAATACAGAGAAGTACATATGAGATAAGAGCCTGTATCACAAAAACATACAGGCCTACTGAGAGGAGAGACGAGCCAGACCTCAGTCTGCATTAGGACAGCACAGTGAGAGGAAGCAAACTGAGCTCTATGAGACTACAATATTGAAAGAAATAGACTCTTCTCTGACGAGTGACAGACAGCATGGGATCCTCAAAGCAACTCTCAAAAGATCTGAAAACAAAGGTTGTTCAGTCTCAAGGTTTATGGGAAGGCCACAAAAAGCCATCTCAGAGGTTTAAACTGTCAGTTTCATCTGTAAGGAATGTTTTCAGGAAATGGAAGGCCACAGGCACAGTTGCTGTTAAACCAACACAGATCTGGCAGACCAAGAAAAATACAGGAGCGGCATATGAGCAGGATTGTGAGAATGGTTATAGACAACCCACATGTCATCTCCAAAGACCTCTAAGAACATCTTGCTGCAGATGGTGTATCTGTACATCGTTCTACAATTCAGCACAATTTGCACAAAGAACATCTGTATGGCAGGGTGATGAGAAAGAAGCCCTTTCTGCACTCACGCCAGAAACAGAGTTGCTTGTACAATACAACACATTTATTTAAATAGTACATTTTCATAAAAATGTAGATCGAAGTGCTTTACATAATGAAGAATAGAAAAATAAGACATAGTAAGAAATTAAAATAAGTCAACATTAAATAACATAGAACTATGCCAATGCTCATTTAGACAAGCCAGATTAATTTTGGAACAAAGTGCTTTGGACTGATGAGCCAAAAATAGAATTATTGGTCATAACAAAAAGCGCATTGCAATGCGGAAGAACACTGCATTCCAAGAAAAACACCTGCTACCTCCTGTCAAATTTGGTGGAGGTTCCATCATGTGCTGTGACTTGAATATCATTGAAAATCTATGGGATGATTAGAAGTAGGCTGCCTGTACTCACCAGCCATAAAATTGAACTGAACTAGAGAGATTTTGTATGGAAGAATGGTCAGAAATACCTCCATCCAGAATCTAGACACATCACAGGCTATAGGAGGACCGCGTCAAGAAGCTCAAAGGAGCAAAAGGAGGCTCAACTAAGGTGCCAAAATTCAATTTTGAAAGAAGGACAAATCTGAGCTGTTTTGGGGAAACAGAAATTATACTAACACGAGTGCAAGACAGAGAATTTTCTTTTTTAAAAAAAAATTAAACATTTAAGGACAATGAAAAATTGTTATAAAGGAATCGTGTCAATAACATTTACAAGGCAAACAAATAATCTGAAGTCCCTAATAAGACCGGCGTGTGCAGAAAAACAAATCAAGGAACTGATAGGGGCGAATGGTAAAATAGGGATATAAATACAACACAGATACTCGCAAAATACTACAGTAAGACAAATGTAAAAAAGAGATCAAATGGATAATGAAAACAGAACCAGAACGGAACAAATATTGGTTGATAGCCATAAAAGGGCTAGAAAAGAATTATACGAGAAACCAAGGAGATTTAATCAAAGGATTAGCAAATAAATTCACAAAATTGGAACAACAGTTGAAAGACAAAAACAAAGACAAATATTAGATCCCAGAGAGAAGTAGACAAACACAATTTACGAGAACACTGACGACAAAACTTTTAGTTAAAAAAAAAAAAGTATGATATGGAAACCGAGAGAGACTCAGTTCATTAAACACAAGTCTTACAAACTGTAATAAACTCATGAACAAATATTTAAAAAATGGTTTACAGAATTATTTAAAGGGGAACAGTATTTACCAAAAAGACGGAAAGAAAAAACTCAATTACACGGGAATCAAAACAGGCAAAGAAAATGAAACATTGAGATTTCAACCCAACTGTACACCACGAAATAACAATCCGAGAAAGAGAATCTGAAGAAGTAAAAATGCAAAAGGGTGAAGAGGCTATACTAACACCTGAAACAGAAATGAGAAGGAGGGCAAGAAATAATGGAAATACAAGAAAAGGAGAAACAATAGAACAAAGAGGAAACGGTTAAATAAGAATCAAAAAGGATAAATTCAAGAAGATACTAGGAGGAAAACAAAAAAAAAATAAAGATTACAAATTATTTTAAACCAACTATACACCAAGAGATGATGACAACAGACATCGAATGGGAAGACATAAACACCATCACAAAAAGGGAAATACAAAAAGAATTAAACAGAAATTAGGGGAACAATTTGAATTACTACACATGTAAAAGGAAATTATACAAAATTCATAAGAAATATCAAAAGGTACAAATGAAGTAAAATAAGAAAACATAAAAATAATAGTGACACAGGAGCAAATACAAAATTTTAAAAAAACAGAAAAAATAAATACAAATATATATACATCACCAAAAATGAATAGAAGAACAAGAAGGTAAAAAGATGCAAAATCCAACAACATAAAGAAATTTTAACATTAGAAATACCTATAGGAGAAAATAAGGCAACTACACCCTAAAAGAAAAACAATCAAAAAGAAATAAAAAGACTAAAAGAATCTAGCCTCTGAATCTATAGTATTGTTAATCTACAATTTACTAAGTATAAGCCTGTCTCGAATAAAACTCTAAACTTAAATCAATTTAACGGAAAGCCTAAACCTAAGAATTGAAAACCTAATGTTAAAAATCAATAACTCATAATTAAAACAATCCATCCCTGATGTTAAAAATAACATTTCTAAGCCTAAAACAATTATTAAAACCCTAAAGTTAAGCCCAAATTTATACTTGTATTTAACTTATTAAATATAACCCTAATTTCCATACAAAACTGTAAACTAAAAAATGAATTCATGGAAAGCCTCAACTTAAGAATTGAAAGACCAGTGCTAAAAAATATGTAACCTTGTCGTTTAAAATAGAAAACCATAGTGATAAAAATAAACTGATATTTAAAAAAAAAAAAAAAATAACCCTGATATTAAAATTTTCATTTAACAATGAAACCCAATGAAAAAACCATCAAACCCTAATGCTAAAAACAGTTACAACATAAACCGAATTAAATTATATAGAATGACACAATAAAACAAATATAAACAAAATATAATAACCCTAATGCTAAAAAAAGTGAAACTCCAAAAGAAGAAAATAGTTTAATTTAAGATTTTTTTTCAAAATTTTGTAACACATTAAGTCAAAGAACAACCAAATCCTAAATATAATACAGAGAACACATGAGATATCAGTCTGTATGAGAACAACATCGAGACATGCGGAGAGGAGAGACGAGCCAGACATCAGTCTGCATTAGGACACCACACTGAGAGGAAGCAAACGGAGCACTCGGAGTATAATAATGAAAGAAATGGAATATTAGAAAAATCAAAAATGGAATTTATAAGAAAAAGAAAAATGCAGGGGGGGTTGCTTCAAAAAGTTTAAAAAAAAAAAAAAAAAACCTTAACTAATAAAAATTAAAGATAAAAAACAAATCATTAAAGAATTTGGTTAAGAATTAAATCAATTTTACTCAAAAGGAGAAAGTAATTTACTTTTAATCCAAGTCAGAAAGATACATGTGTAATATATGGGGCTTCAGACTGGAAGGAGGTCAGTCTACATCAAGACACCGTAGGGATAGGTAGCAAAAAGTGAGCTCTCTGCTAATACATCTAAGAACAATGAGAATATAAAGAAAAACATAATTTGGAGAAAACAAAGATAATAAGCAGAACACAAGGAAGATGTAAAGAAAGTCAACTAAGAGTGTGAAAAATAAGCGGTTTGGAGAGTGCGCTTGAATCAACAGTGTGAGGGAGAAGTGGAGGACTTTTTAAAGCGGTTTGGTCCAAAACTTAAAAAAAAAAAAAACCCTAACCAGCCAGGGCCTCCTACGTTTCTAAGTAGCCTTTCTAGTTGACTTTAATAATTTGGACTTAAAATTTTTAAGTACAAAAAACAAGCAATTACATTTGAAATAAAGGGTAACTTTCTATTCTATTTAGGAAAAATGTTACTTTGTCACAAGTATTATGGAGGGCACTGTACATTTCTGTACTGATAAGGGAAGTGACGCCTCACAAAGCACCGAAATGTTTGAAGTAATTGTGTCGGAAATTGGGTGGAAGCATCACAGCATTCTACCGTCGCCTCTCTAGTCTCTTCTGGCCATTTGCACATTAACGTCACAAACTCATTACAAGTTCAGTGATACCCGTTAAGCTTTTATTACTTTTATTTTTTGCTGCTATGGCAATGAACAGAAGGGTTCGTCAGCGGTTTCCAGTGTCTGATGTCAAAAAAGTGTAAAACTAATGCCGACAGGGGGAACGTACTCGAAAAACAAGTTTTAATTAAAATAAGTTGCCTTGCTTGTGGAGCCCCGGCTCTTGTCATAAATATCTCCCTTTTACATTCTACCATTATTATTGCTCTCGTTGTTGTTCATGTCTGTTTTGAGTTGCCTTGCCGTCCACATTAAATGGATTGCTCACATTTTGCTTGGCACTCCTGCTCTGAATGACGTAATGCCAGCTCAGTGTTTTGGTGACTCAGCCCAGGCCACTACAGTATTATTATTAGACCTCATGTTTTCTTGAGGTCACATTTAATTGACTGTCATTTGGGGTTCAACAGCCTTAATGTTATTGCTTAAAAAAAAAAATTGAAAGCGAACCTCGTCATTTGTCCTCAAATATTGTCTTTGTTCTGACTCCTCTCAAACTGAGTAGACGGGAAATAAAGGCTTAGCCCTCTGCTGTGCCATAACATAGGCAAGCACATTTGAGACTGAAGATGGAATCCTAAAATTAACAGATGGATAAAACTTGATGACATTTTGTGAAGCTCAGAACGTACAAGTTCACTACAACTGAAGGTCGCCATCACAGTGGACTCTGTCACAAGTGCTGTTGATGCCGTCCAGTGGCTCGGCTAAGTTGTTTGCTTTTTGTATTCTGCGTGTGGTGCAAACATGGGTTCAAGTTGGGTTAATGAGTCACCTAAACAAAAACACCAGGATCAAGAGGAACATACTATATATATAATGTGTAACCTAAATTGAGAAATAGTTTGGAGAGAACATGTAAACATATACACTTTAAAATTCAAGTTGAAATGGGCAGAGGCACAAACTGATGTGCAGATCCCATTTTTAATCCCATAAACTAAAGGTGCTCTTTACCATTTCAGCTGTGCTGTTGTCAGTGTGATTTGAATCTTCATGCATTTTGAGTTAAGAGTACATTTGTGATGGCACAGCTCTCGTGCCCTGTGTGATGCCACTCACCTGTAATCACAAGCAGGTCAGAGTACATCTGCTGTCCTGCTGCTTCACAGGTTTCTCTCGATGTGTAAACTCCACTCAGGTTACCTTTTACTTGGGTAATCCTTGGCAAACTGCAAAATAACATTTCAGTTAGGCAGCAGTCATTGCCCTTCATTATCTGTGCCTAAAACACTGGCACACAGATGTTTACCATACCAACAAGAGCAAAACTCTGCAGTTGAATCCATCTTCTTGTCTGGGATGATCGTTTTCTAATGCCGTATTTGGCGTACTCTTTTTATCCTCAAGAACTCCCTAGTTATTGTTTAAATAAAAGTAATAAAAGGCCCACACAGTGAAACTCCATCAGATAAATTCTCTCAATGATTAAAAAGCCAAATACTTGCCATGTAAAATTACAAAGGTGTTCAGCTTGGAATGTGGGGTGCTGGGGCGCTGGCCTCTCTACAAACATTTGAAAAGTTCTACTTCACTTCATTAGGGAATTGCAAAATAATCACAAAATAAATGTTTACTTGCACAATGTGCTCGGTGTCGGCACACGTCAACATCCATTAAAGTGTTTCTGACTTTGTATTTGTTTCTTGTCAGTGTGAATATTTCCTGAGTGAAGGGTGCCGGCCAAATGAGTCTATGAAGTCCTTCATCTTTGGTCAAGCAGGTGACCTGAGGCTGTCCTTTAGTTGGTTGTTTGCAGGTTTTTCCAACAACGCAGCTCTCTGCACCTCAGACACGTCCACATTTATTGGGAGTGAATTCATGTTGTGTGAAGTGTTTTTTAATTGAATGTGATTGGACAAATTAGTGTTAGGTTTTTTTATTTATACATACCCTAGGGTATATACAATAGATTTGAGTGCTCGTAATGAGCACTGTTTAAAACCAAACGGCTCACACAGTGGAACCGCTGGCAGTGGCACTCTCACTCCTTGCACCAACCATTCTTTCCCAATTAGAATCCATTGTGCAATAAACAAGTATTTTCTTATAAAGTTTTCTTTATTTTTCTCAAACAGGGGTATCGTTCACCGATGAATTTGATCATAAACCCATGTATCATATTCTAAAAGTCTCCATTCATCATCAATGTTGCAGCAAAACACTCTTTTGCACTTTTTTCCAATAAAAACCGTGCAAATTATTTGTCAGTAATAAATATAAATATTGCATAAGGAATTTCTTTTCATTCCTTTATCAAAAAGAACGGCGTTTCCCACAAGTTGCATTGCGTGCACCATCAGTGCTTCCTGCACCAAATTATTTCTTTTGTTTTTGTTTCCAAAACAAACGTGCAAACCATTCATTGATAGGCAACATAATTTTGCATGAGGAATTTTCCCCATCCCATAGGTCTTTTCTTGAAAGAAACCACTCTTAAATCAAACTATTTCCTGCACCATCCGTGCTTTATACACCGACCAAAATTATTTATAATTCACTTTTTTTCAACGACAGTTTATATCAGTCCATAAATTTCAAAAAAATATATACATATTACAAAAAGTTCCCAAATGCACCCTTTTCTTAAACTGTGCCTTTCTCAAGTTCAACTTAGCGCTCCAATTGTGCTCCGTGTATTTTCCCTTGAAAAAAAATTTTTTATTTTCCGTTTTTTTCTTTCTTTTAATATACCAACTTGTATATAAATACATAAAATATATATTATATACAGGGTTTCATTCAAATTTTTCTCAAAGAGAAGTAATGCTTATAAACAATTCTATCTTTATAACCAATGTGCTCCGCGTGAGCCACTCGCTCCGTTGTAAATCCGCGAAAAAAAAATTTTCCTTCTTTCTCTCAAAGGTTGCTAATCGTTTCTTAACTTTAAAATATACATAAAACTTAAATTCTTTTTCAAACATATTTCAACGCGGAGTAACAACTCCAAACAACCAATTCAACAGCACGTGGCCGCCGCCATTATCCCATGCTTTTCACAAACAAATCCTTTCCCAAAAGCGTATAGAGGTAGCAATTCCTTTGATTTTTGTTTTACATCCTTACTGTTTAGAATATGCATATATACTTTTTCAAAAATATAGACATAGCCATATGCCAAGAAAAACTTTAGCAATTTTTACATTTGTACGAAGCTTAGGCAAGCTTTTTGCATGAACTTGGTCATTACCATTACCGTATTTTCTTTTAAAATATAGCATTCAATATATATTCTAACATTCTTAGATTTGAAATGATTTTCCCTATAAAGATAAAAACGCCATCTACCTTTAGAGCTCACCGCTCGATGTGTCTTGCTCTCAGGCCTGTAGTCTTTACTGTTGTTAAATATGTACCGTTTAGGATCTTTTTAAATTTATAGATATCAAGTCTGTTAATACAAATCAATCGTTTTGCTTGATAAGCGTTTGTTTGCCCTCTAGCAGTTTTAGAATTGAGTTCAGCACTTGACCGTTGCCAAAGTGTTGCCCATATGCTCCGCCCCTAAAAAGGAACCTCCCAAATGATTAATTTTCAAAAAACAACATCCATGGTGCACCTGGCTTTAAAAGTGCATGACCAAAATCATTCCTATATGTGTCCATTATGTTAATTTTTCCTTTTCAATACTTTTTCAGGTATCATTCCGGCCCAGAACAGAGCAACAATCCTCCATGGCTGTAAGCAACTATATCAATAAATATTCACCCATTGTTGTATAATACAAATCTATTCCTTTTTAAATATCATTTGATTCTATTTAGGGTTAGTGTCCCTTGTTTTCTAAGCAAGTAGATGGTTGGTCTTATAGGCTCTAGGCCTTGGGTCTGTATAGTGTTAGTGACCCCTCCAGTTTTAAATGCCCTCATTGAAGTGTCCGGGCCCAAAATGGTTCCCCCAGAAACGTCATTGGAGCACGTTTCAGACCGTTTGGAGTTGATTGGGACCCTTTTTGGAGTGAGACTTTTGCCAGACCTGTTAGGTTTAGGGTAGGGGATACCACCGAGGTGGCATGCACGGGTTCACTCCTGATGGTACTATTATCATAGTTCTATTTCATTTAAATTTTGATCTTATAATTCCTACAATAAAAAAACACATTCATACCTAACAAGAAAAACCTATTTTTCATTTAACCCATTAGGGAATATAGTACCTAAACTCAAAATCCATTCCTCCTCTTTAAGTCTCCTAGTTTTATTCCAACTATTATCCATTTCAAGTGGAAAGAAAATTGGTAAGTGTTCCTGATCCTTAAAATGCAAATATAGTTGAGTTGTTTTTATTTGGTTTTCCATATTACGTAAGTGTTGGATGAATCTTGTTTTGACCATATTTTTTGTTTCCCCAATATAGATTAAACTACATTTTTTGCATTGGATTCCATAAATACAATTCCTAGATGTTAAGGTTAAATTTTGAAAAATGGCCCGTGCATTATTTCTAAAAGGGATCTGCCACGCTATTTTATTCTTCTATCTTATCACACATGATGCCCTTACCAGAAGATCCTTAAGATTTCTATTTTTTCTAAAAGCTGATACCAATTCCACACCTCCTAAGTCATCGTCTAATAATTGGGCTGCCCTAAAATTAAATTTCACCATACCAATCACTATTTGTGCTTGCGCTGAGAATGTAAATACCAAGGGAAGTAAATTCTTTTTCGTTTCAGGATTGTCAACCGTCCTTATCTGTTCCTCTCCCCTCCTCTCCCTTTCTCTACAATCCCACCCCTGCTTTTCAGGGTCAAAAATTGGACTAGGGTTATCCTGTGAAATCATCCTTTCTAATATAACCGTGCCATTCCATTCCTCTAGTTCCAATTAGATTCAAAATTGGATCCCTCAACATAATCCCAAAATTAGGTCCATCTCCCACTATTTTAGGATTAGGCATCCCTAGGATGGTGTTAAGATTAGGTGTGTCCATCACGATCTCAAGGTAAGGTATCTCCCCCACAATCTTAACATCAGGGAAGTACCCAGTGTGGTTAAGTTTAGAACTCGGGCTAGGGATAGTCAGTATGATGGTGTTAAGATTAGGCGTCTCCATCACGATCTTAAGGTTAGGTATCTCCCCCACAATCTTAACATCAGGGAAGTACCCAGTATAGTTAAGTTTAGGGGTTAGGTTTAGGGTAGGGGATCTGGACATGAAAATGCCCAGATATGCACTGGTTCACCAGTTATGCCAAAAAACTTTTTTCATTTTCTTTTAATTTCCAGTTATTGCCTAATAAACTATTAGCCGCATTCTCACATGACTCATTACCATAATCTCCTAAATATCTCACTTTCTAATAAGATTCTATTCTCCATTATCTCTACTCATATCCACTAACCCAACTACCCATCCTCCTTCTCGTTTAGGCCATTAGGATTCGGTTAGGGTTAATGGAGATTTAATGCACCCCAAACTTGGGGTACACCAAAAGCACTGGTACACTATTGACGAGTGATACTTCTATCGTACTTCCCCGGCCCATCACTTATCCCTATAAAAGCCATCAAGCATTTAAACACCCCCCATAAATAATTTAAAATAGACCCCTCTCTACAACTATAAAAAAAGACCATAAATAGGTGTATAAATTAATTTTTATAAATTTTAAAACTACCTCATTCCTAGTCTAAAAAATAGTTTGTAAAAACGGTCACTAAAAAATATACAAGAGGGTTAAAAATCAATGCTAAAATTTGGCTATAAAATCATACAAAGGGTTATAAAATTTAGATAAAAACTAGGGTTAAAGGAACAAATTTCAAATAACGAATTTATCAGGGCTAAAAAATACACAGATTTAATTAAAATAACTAGGCCTATAGTGGAGAGGACATCATTAAATCTAATCTTACTGCCCTCCCCACTATCTTAACATCAGGGCTCTAGTTAAAAAATATAGACCCACCCCCACTGACTTTAAGTTTAGAATTTGCAGTAGGGGTAGGGTTAGGCTTAGGGTAGGGGATATGGCCATTACTGGCAGGCACTGGTACACTTGTCCCATTTTAAACTTATAATTTTTCTTTCTGTTTTTTCCTCCTCCACCCCTCCTAAAATGTTAAAGCTTTTTTGAATAAAATTCTTAAAGTATCCTAAGTTCAAATCAAACCGGTCAAAAATCAAAGCCCATAAAAAGATTTTTGGGTTATTACTAAAAGGTGTTTTTGGGGATATTAATAAAATCAAGATTCCTAAAAATCTTGGTAAAATTAATAATCCCCTCAACCCGAACATCCGTCCCCCCTAAAATTTTATAATTTACCACCCTCCCATCTAAGAACATTTAAAAAAAAATCATAAATCAAAAAAATCAATAAATAAGTTCCCCAATAAAACTTGGTTCCCTAAATCAATAAATAAATAAATAATTAAATGAATATTAGATAAATAAATAAATAAGTCAATAAGTAATTCGATAAATTAGGGTTAGGTTAGGGTTATTGGAGATTTCTCATATCCCGAAGGATACGAATGCGCTGGTACACTTTAGGAGAGCATTTAATCAAAGTTATACAGTTACCTTTAATAAAATGATACATTAAGTAGGTAATTAATCCCTAAAATACAAAGAACAAATAAATTAATGAATTTATATAATATCCTTATTCTATCCCATTTAAAATCGTCCCTAAAATGACCCCTATCATTAAAAAATATTTAAATTAAGGTCTAATATAGGACTTTCTAAAAGGATAAAAGACTAGATTATACTGAAAATTATATTATTTTTATTCTAATAATAAATTAATAAATCCACTATCCAAATTTAAAATAAACCATCAATGAATTCCCCCATACTTTTTGATAAAATAGGGTTATCCATTAAAATCAATTAATTCCATAGGGTTTTTTAAAATTAGGGTTTCTATCATTTTAAGATATTTAAAAATTCAAATTTAGGGCCCAATTAAAAAAGATTAAGTTTAGGCTTAAATCAAGTTTTAAAACAAATCTTAATATTAGGCACCCTTTCATGGGGGTTAAGGTTAGAGTTCGGGCAGGGGGCAGACTATCTATATACACTTCAGGGTTTCTACAATTTTTGAAAAATAAAATGTGGTAATTTGGGTTGGATCCTCCATTTGTATTGGAAAATCTACTCTCCTAAATTTTAAATTAGATAACCCCAAAGACCTCATTTTTCTAATAAAATCCCCTCTATGATCATGTAACCCTATAAATGATTGTTTAGGTAAAAAATATACTATGGTGGCATTCGGTAAATAATGCTCCACCGCCCTAAAAAATTCCTCCAGTCTTTCCGGCCCATATCCCTGTTGATCTAATATATCAATTTCTGGGATACATATTATTGCCTTTTTAATATGATCCTGTGTCTCTACATCATACCAAACTTTAGAAATATGATGCATATAACCCTTAGTAAAAATCTTAATTGTAACATTCCGGTGCTCTAAATGGTTGTAAATCTGATATTAAAATATCCCCAATTATCAATGTAGTTCTCGATTCCTCCAATTCCCAGTCAGTGGTCCATGGATATTTAGGGTTAGGTTTTTTTATTCATATATACCCTAAGGCATATACATTAGATTAGAGTGCTCCTAGTGAGCACTATATAAAACCAAACAGCTCACACAAGGGAACTGCTGGCAGTGGCACTCTCGCTTCTTTCCCAACTGTATCTCAATATGCTATAAATAATAAGTAGTATTTTCTCTGTTCTTTTTTTCAATTTTCAATCAAGACCTTATATATCATCAAGGTTGCAGTAAAATATTTTTTACTTTTTTTATCTCTAGGAGTCATGCAGGTTATTAGAAAGTAACAATAAACCATTTTGCATGAAAAATTTCTTTTCCTTCTCCTGTCAACAAGGTTGGGCACTTTCTCAAAGTCTCATTGTGTGCACCTGCAGTGCTGCCTGCACCAAATAATTTTTTCATTTTTAACTCCAAAGACAGCATGCATATCATTTGTTAGTGGGTGAAACCCATTTTGCATGCTAAATTTTTCTATAATCCATATGTTATTTCTTAAAAAAATTTTTTTAGTAAGACGTGTTTGTTGCACCATCTGTGCGTTAAATTTCTGCCCAGTCATTTAATATTCACTTTTTAGCAATGAGTCTTAATGCTGAACCATGAAACTTCCAGAATCGATATTAAAATATCAAACTATCCAATATCAGTTCACAATTTGGCGCTCCGTTAAGGCAGCGCTTCTTTTCCAAGTTCAAACCGGCGCTTCTCGTCCGCCTCGTTTTAAATCCGCGAAAAACAATTTTATCTATTTCCTTCAAGCACTTAAAGTAAACCTTCTTTTTATCCTTCCAATAATTTCTTGTTATACAAAACTTTTTGTCCAACTCATTCCCGCCCGGAATAATAAGTTTAGACCGTCCGTCAAGTTCAAACCGGCGCTCCTTGTCCGCCTCGTTTTAAATCCGCGAAAAACAATTTTTTGCTTATTTCCTTCCAATAATTCCACAATCCTTTCTTTATCCTTCAAATAATTCCATATTACACAACTTTATGTCCAGCTCATTCCCGCCCGGAATAATAAGCTTAAACAGCCCGTCCAGAAGCACATGGCCGCCGCCATTATCTTATCTCTTTTATACACGGATTCCTTTCTTGCAAACCTATAGCCATAACAGTTTAAACATTTTTCTTTTATTGATATATAGCACAGATAAAACTTTTTGCATAAAGCTAGCCATTGCCATTGTCACCTTCATTCTGAATATAACAATTCATTGCATTTAAACACTCTCAACTTCAAAAGTGACTTTCCCTATAAAGAGGAAAAAACGCCATCTACCTTTAGAGCTGATAGCTCGTGGAACCTAGAATTCTGGTTTAGGTCCTTGTTGAATATGTAACGTCCTCTAAAGAATCCTTTTAGAATTACAAGTATTCAGTCCTTTGATATAAACCAAATTGTTTGCTAGATTTTAGGGTTGTTTGTCCTCTGGCAGCTTTTTTTGAAATGTGTTCTGCACTCGACCGTTGTCCAAGTGCCAGTCCTATGCTCCGCCCCAAAAGGGGACCTCCCCATGTTGAGATTTTGAAAAATAACTTCCATGATGCACCTGGTTTTAAAAGGTGCATCATTTAGCTGATTTCTGTTAAAGTGTCCCTTCTGTCCATTTCCCCTTTTCTATGCTTTTCTTAGACATTATTTAGATTTCAAATAGAGTAATCATTCACCCTGCTTATGGGTGATATTTCAACAAGTGCTTATCCCATATTATGTAATAGAGACAAATGTTATTCAAACAAGTCCTTTTCTAGGTCTGTCCCTTAAGAATTAGTGTCATTTATTCCTTAGGGTAAGTAGATGGTCAGTCCTTTTGAGTTTAGGGTCTGTATAGCATTAGTGACCCCCTTTATCCTCTCATGTCCCCATTAGGTGTCCTTATGTTTAGAGTTTGTTGTGGGTTAGTTCAATCTCCTTTTAGGGTTAATGTCCCTGGTATCATTTTTTAGTGAATGAAAGATTGTTCTTATGGATGTTAGGCCTCAGGCCTGTATAAAGTTAGAGACCCTTTCTTTAATAGGTGTCTCTGGAGTAAGTATAGATTTATCTTTTGTACATTTATTATGAAGACTAGATCTGATTAAATCCCTTTGGTTCAAAACATTTGAGTTTGATGATCCACTTTCTTTCTAATCTCCTTCTGTTGTTCCTACTCCAGTTCCCATTATGTTCCAATATTGTTATTCTGAGCATTTTTAGTCCCACCCTGTGAAAGTGATTCACTAGGGGTGAAGTAATTCTGTGTGTTCTCATACAAGACAAATGCTGCAGCAGTCCGGTTTTTAGGGTTTTGCCTGTTTCCCCCACATAGATCCTTGGGCAATGTAAGCAGCTTATTGCATATATGCAATTAGTCGTTTGTAGATAATTATGTCCCTGCTCCATAATAGGAAAGCAGTCTTTTCCAACTTTAAGTGTTTTTGTTTATTCCAATATAGTATTTGGAATTTGTCTTTTTTTTTTCTATTTCTCAGGTTGCTATGGATTAAAATATCTAAGATTTTTGTTTCTTTTGAAAGCTCCAATAACTGTGTTTCTGCATATGTTTTATTTTTTGTTTTAATTGGGTAAAATTATTCCTTAAGATTCTTGTTTGCTTTAGTTGATAAATTATTATAAGTGAGGATTGCAGGAATCGGTTGATTACTATCCTTCTGTGCTTTGGGCCTACTGTAGGCCTTGAAGCCTTGATGTCCATCTGTTTTAGTTTGTTTTAAAAAGTTTCTGTAACTATTTCTTAAGAATGATTTAGTGTAACCCCTATTTCTCAATGCCTGAAATAGGGTGTAGGTAGCAAATATAAAATCTTGTTCCAATGAACATATCCTTTTAAATCTTAACAGTTGGGATTTAATTACTCCTCTTTGTGTGTGGGCCGGATGATAACTCACTGCATGCAAGAGAGCATGAGTGTCAGTTTCTTTGAAGAAAACTTTTGTTTGTAGTGAGTTGTTATATTTGTATATCTGTAGGTCTAGGAAATTGACCTTATATTCAGAGGCCTGTGACGATGTGGGTTCTGGCTCCACGCTCCCATGGCTGTTTGGGAACCCTTGAACCCAACACCGTCGATAATGAAACCGAGTGAGCCAGTCAATGGAGGCAAATTGAGCATCTGAGCAAGGGGATGGTTGAAAGTACAAAAGTGCTTTTATTAAAAATCAACAAAACAAAAGTTCATAAATAGTGCAGTTCTTCCATGTTCATTAAATAAATAATCCATAAAAAGAACGTGGAGTAAAACCAATAAATAGAAAAAAAACAATCCTTAAAAACGAGAGGTTAAAATCTTCTCCTGGAAGCAGTCTTTAAAACAAAAAACAAATCCGGTGCTTTTCTGTATGCGTCTCACCTGCTTATCCCGTACGGGCTTAGCAGCAGGCAAGACGCTCTCTGCAGCTGCCCTCCTACTTCACACGCAAGACTGGAGACCTCCCGATCCCTGGCTTCGGTTTGGCTCTCATCCCAGCCTCGAGACTTGGACTCCTTGGTCTCCAGGACGCTCACACCAAGGACTGCCACTCCAAGCCTCCCGACTTCCGCTGCCCTTCTGCGGCCTTCTGCGGCTCGTCGCTTTCACCTTGGTCACTCCCGCTACCTGCTCGCTCAACGGGAGCGACATCAACACAAACACGTGGGTGTCGGCCTAACACCCAGCTTCTACGCAGCTGCCCACGGCCGATCGCGCGCACACACGCTCGCGTGTCCGCTTCTCTCCTGCACCGCTTGCTTCCACGCTCCTGTAACCTCCGTCCTCTCCTTTCCTTTCTCTCCGAACGTTTCTTTCTTTTTCCCGATCGTTTCTTACACTCCCCCACAACCGACTCGCGCTTCTTTTTAAAAACATGAGGGGCCATCACAGCTGCAGCATTAGCCACGGGAGCAATCACGAATGTGGGCAGTTCCTCACCTGTGCACACGGTGAAAACGCCCACATCGACGACTGCCCCGCGCACGCTAAACAACGCCTCACGAAGCCGCCTCGGGTGCGATGATTATTTATTTAAAATCAATGGCCTTTTCTCCACGAGCTGTGGACCCATAACACCACAAGGCCTCATATTTTAGGTTAATGTTAGGCCAATGTTGATTAAGGATTGCAAAATATTCAGAGAAGGCCTCAGGGCCATGCTCCCAGATTCCGAATATATCATCCAGGAATCTCAAGTAGCAGGTAGGTTTGAGAAATAATATGTTGTTTAATTCTAATTCCCATTTGGCTAGGTATAAATTGGCATAAGCAGGGGCGAACTTTTTGCCCATAGCTGTCCCTTTTGTTTGTAAAAAGTATTTATTATCAAAAGTGAAATCATTGTTCTTTAGTGAGATTTCTAATAATTTCATGATGTATTTGTTTAATTTTTCTCCTTTTCTGTATTTGTTTAGCCAAAATTGGGTGACCTGAAGGCCATGTTCTATTTCAATATTAGTGTATAGGGCTTCCACATCCATTGTGAATAGGATTACTTCACTGGTTACTGTGAAGTATTTTATTTTTTGCAAAAAATGGTAAGAGTCCTTGATGTAAGAGGGATGTAGTTGTGAAATTGGGTTTAAGGCCTGGTCGATGAAGCTGGCAATGTTGTACGATTCACTGCCACAGTCAGACACTATGGGTCTGCCTTGGGGTATCTTATTAGGAATTGTCCAACTGCTAGGGTCCTTGTGTATTTTAGGTAGAGTATAGAAGATTCTCTTCCTAGGGGTCGAGGGAGATTTCAAAAAATCTTTTTGTTTAGTCCTAATTATTCCCTCTTCATGCATTGTGTCCAGGATTTTATGTAATTCCTTCTGTGTTTGTTCGTAAATTGGTTTTATCAGTGGTATATAATATCTTTTGTCCCTTAATTGTCTCAGAACCTCCTTTTTGTAATCCTTTTTGTCCATGATGACTATAGCATTGCCTTTGTCTGCTGGTTTTATTATTACTTGATTGTTATTTGCCAAATTTAATAAGGCCTTTCTCTCTTCCTCCTTAATGTTTACTGTCTCCCTTGTATCTTTTTCTTTTAATCCTTGTATTGTGGTGTTACATTTAAAGATGTATTTTCTAGTTTGATTGCTTGTTTTACTTTCTGAGGGCTCCCAGTTAGATTTGTGAATAAAAGGAGTGATTGATTTTGGATCTTCAAGATCCTCTTTGTAGTAATCAACTAATTTAATTCTTCTGTAAAATAATTTAAGTTCTTGGGTAAGTATATTGTATTTTTTTCTCATATTGTGTTTATTTTGAAGGGGTGTAGGTACAAATGATAATCCTTTATTTAGTATATCAATCTGATATTGGTTTAAAGAAACTTTTTCAGTGAGATTTAGAATATTTCCTGTTAGATACGGTCTCATCCTGCCTGGGATTACCGTATCCCTATCCAGTTTAAAGTGCACAGCCATTTTTCAAGATACTTTTTGGCTGTGCTTTGTGTCCAATGTACTTTATCTGTTTGTACTTCAAATTCCTTTTTAGGAAGTTTAGTGATAAAATTCATGTTTGCTTTTACATATTTAATACATATCAGGTTCTTCTTTTGTTTCTCACTCCATTTGGGGGAGAAATTCAATTCTTGTATGTATATATATGCTATTGGGAATACTACTTTTGCTGTTGTATTTAAAATTTGCAGTTGTTTTTCAATGGTTTTGATAGATTTAAAGTCCTTGTTGTTAATACCAACTGATATTATTAAGTTTTGGACTTCTAGGTCTGGCCTTTCTAATTTCCTTAGTAAGGCACTAATGTGGCTAATTCTGGCGCCTGGGAAACTGTCCACTTGTAGCTGCTGACATGGGTGTCTTTTTATTAATCTTACGTTGGAGTCCCCAATTATAATATTGGGTTTGTGTATTACAAGATTCCATTGGGTGTATTTGAAAGTAGCTAATCCATGGTTTTTAGGATAGAACCATTGTTTTACTGTAGTACTTGGGTCCTGGTCAGTTGCAACCAAAGGCTCCCTGGTTCTGAGTATAAGTTCTCTTTTTGTATCTCTCTCTTCGTTATCTTGTATTCTGTAATTGCCGATGGGTTTTAAATTGAATCTTAATGTTTCATTTATACTAGTATTTGTTGTTGTGTCCGATTTAGGTTTTAAATCAAAAATTTCTCTAAGGTAATATCTTGAGGTACGTGCTGGTACTGAAGCAGTTGCCTCAGGCATCTGTTCCCTTTTAAAGCTTTGGTGCTTTGTTTGGGTCTCTTTTTGTTGCAGGAACAAGTCATAGACTTGTATTGACTGTTCCTCTTTCTCCTTCTGTTTAATTGGAGTGTTCTCTGAGTTAGAATCAAGATTGATGATTTCTCTTGTGGAAGACATTGTCAGTCTTATCCACTTGTTCTATAAACTGAGTCAGTGTTGGATTAGATGATTTGGGAGAATTCGGTTCTATATTTGATTTGTTTGTGTTGTCCTCTGGTTCAGAGGGGAACACTTCTGACTCAGATGGTGTGTAGTAACTGAGGCCATCAGTTCCTATCACTCTGCCTCTTGTTTCTAATGGGTAATGTCCCACATTTTGTATGGCTAGGACTGTGTCATTAGAAGAGGCTCCGCTTACATTAAGCTTTCTTTATTTTGTCTTGTCCCATTTTAAAATTTTAATTAGGGTTAGGGATAAGGGGGTAAGTACCAACTCTAAATCGACGGGCAAACTTTTTTAGGAAGTCTCACAGAGACGAGCCACATACCGTTGGACGCGCCCCGGGGGCCGGACCTTGTGGTCATAATGCCCTAAAGATGTCCACAATGCATCATGGGTAAAAACATAAACTGTCTGACGGCTAGGGTGAGTTGGCCATCCATCTGACACTCCGCCTACCCCCCATTTGTGGGCACACCCTTTCCAACGGTACCACCCACGAGTGTCTACGACCTTCCGTTCCGGACGTTCCCATTGTAACCTATGGGGAGAACTGGGGGTCGGTCTGAAACCGCGCCTAACCCCCCATTTCTGGGCATGCCCTTTCCAACAGTACCACCCACGATTGTCTATGACCTTCCGTTCCAGAGATATGGGCGTTTTAAAGTTCCCCATTGTAAACAATGGAGTGAAAATTTTTCTAAGTATTCAGGGCCCAAAATGGTTCCCCCAGAAACGTCATTGAAGCACGTTTCAGACCATTTGGAGTCGATTGGGACCATTTTTGGAATGAGACTTTTCCCACACCTGTTAAGGTTAGACTCTTTGGTCTTGTCACAGTGGTCCTAGGACTTTCCAGAATAACTGCTGGGTACAGTAGTTCTGGACATTCCTAGGACCACTGTGGCAATCAAGCCTCCACGCCACGTCAAGGCAGAGTCTTTGTGGAGGTAAATTTTTTTTTTGCTGCTATTAGAAGAATATGAACTATTAATCAACTATGAAAACTATCTAAAATATGTAATATAAAATGAAATAGAAAAAAAAAACAGTTTGAAGTAGAAAAAGTCAAATTGAACAAAAGGTTAAACAAAACACCATGACCCTATTCTAGGACATGGTGGAGACCTTCTTAATTATCGTTTTTAATCAAATATCTCCTCCTCCTGAAGGCTTCCATTGACCTCATCAGAATGCCAGCACTTTGGCAAGCCCTGACATACTTCCTGTAGTCTTCTTGGATTGTGCCTGTTGTTAGGATGAGGCTTGTTTCTTGCGGCGTCCATGCCCGCTTGGAAGAGGCAGGGAGTGTGTGGCTCTCTACCCTCGCAGGTTGTTGCTCTTGTTCAGTTTCCTCCTGCAGCTGGACATCCCCCAGCATAATGTCTGGGTCTCTGTCTTCCTTATCTGGCTGACCAGCAGTTGACGGACCCGCTTGCTCCTCGTCCTGCTCCTCTTCTGGGGCCTTCCTCTTTTCTTGCAACTTGGTCGGGATATCAGTTGCAAGCTTGTAGAGCATACAGTCCCGACAGATGTTTTGCAGGGTGAAGTTGGACCGTAGTCTCAACTCCAAGAGCCTTTTCTGGCTCACGTGGAGGCGTCTGTGGAGCACACTCATCTGTACATAATCGATGAAGGCCCCCTCCATCATCATCCCAATGGCCGACAAGTATACCAATAGGTCCATCTTCCTGTCTGGCCTGTTTTCCAGCTCTGGCGGGAACCTCTGGAGGACCTTTTGAAGCCACGGAATACCCCAGTCCTGATACTTTTGGACGTGGCCCTGTCCAGTCAGGTTCCTCTCCATCAGCTCTTGGAGTATCTTTTCAGAAAGGAGGTCAGCTGCGGTGGCAGAGGAGATGGGAGCCCCCTCAGGTCTAACCTCAATATAATCAAGGTAGTTCCATGTCACCCTTTTCCCCGCACGGTAGTCCCGGTATCGTATACCGGGGAAGTATTTTAGGTTTAGAGTTGGGGTAGGGGATAATAACCCAAAGATTATTATCCAATGCATGGGTACACAATTCCATTCATAAATTTTTTATTTTACAATACTGGACCATCCTATCAATTGTGAACTTATAATTTAATTAAAAGATCTATAAAAGTGTCCTAAAAATATCCATAAATTAGTTTATAAATAGTCCCATAAATTACTATCAAATTCTTAAAATTACTTTGGTATTAAAAAGAGGGTTTAAAAATATAAATACCCCCCATTAATCCAAATATAAAAAGCATTTAAAACCAGTAATAAATTAAGACTTTCAAAAAAATTTTAATAAATAGATATAAAAAGAACACTAAAACAATCTAAATAAATCCTTAAAACTACAATACCATTAAAACTGATCCCCATCACTAAAGAATAAATAAATTGTATTTACAAACCCCGCAGACCATAATAGGTTCCCTGTTTGAAAATATAAATCTAAAAAACAGAAGACAATGACAACAACAACAGTAAACCCAACAAAAATTCACTACTACACAATAGACAAACATTTTGACATCAGGGACCTGAGTGATAATATTATCCTTAGCCTCAGGGCCCTGTTCTACAAGGGATTTCAAAAAGGGAGGAAACGGGAAGACTATGACCAGACAGGAAACATACCTTTAACATCAGGGACCTAAATAATTTTTTCTTTAGCCTCAGGGCCCTGTTTTAAAGGGGGGAAGGGAACGGGAAAGACAATCATACATTGGATACAACAACTTTAACATAAGGGCCCTGGGGCCTCAGGGACCCAGTCAAAGGGGTTAGGATAAGGGGTGGAATAGGGGTAGACTATAGACATAAGAAACACACTCTTTAACATAAGGCCCCTGGGCAACCTAGTTGTTTTTAACCTCAGGGACCTGTTTAAAGGGGTTAGGATAAGGGTAGGGATGGGAGAAACCATAAGACAAGAAACAAACCTTTAACATCAGGGACCCGAGTGATAAATCTATCTTTAGTCTTAGGAACCTGTGTAAAGGGGTTAAGATCAGGTAAGGAAAAAGGGCAAGACAATCGACATTACAAGAATCACGACATTCACATAAGGGGACTTATGTAATAAATCTTCTCATTAGGCCCCCGTTATGTTATAAACAAAATACAAAAATTCTTACTTACAAAAACTATTACAAATAAACACATCCTAACAATCCATTGAACCAACAGTCCAGACCTAAGTGTTTATTTTGTATACCCAACAATCAACCAGATCCCGGGCAGCAGAAGCAGTCAGACGCTCCGGATACTCAGAGTTCCTCCAAATAGGACCCGGCGGGGCCAACAATGCTCTCTTCATATCTGCACCCAGGACCAGCTCATTACTGTAAAGGCGATTATCTTTTTGTCCATGTCCAGATCAGATGTAAAAGGGATCTGCGGAAAATAAACCTGGACAGTACCATACTTGGAAAATATGTAATTATGTGGGTCATTTGAATTTGAGGTCTTGGGACTTTGGCGAATGATGTCCCAATACCCGACCATCATCACAACTTTCACCAAGTCTACAAATGGCTGAACGTCTTTAAGACGTCTCGCCAGTTGAGACAAATTAGGGTTAGGCTTAGGTTAGGGGATGCCACCTCAGTGGCAAGCACGGGTTCACTGGCTCCAAATTATCTCATAATTATATATTTTTATATGACTGTCCTGGTGATACATCCAAACACATTCCATTCACCCAACTCATTCCTATAAAATTTATCTCTTCTCATTAAGCCCATCCAGAAAAAAGGTCCCCAAAGACTCCATCCATTTTAATTCCATCTTTAACCTAAGGGTCTTATTCCAATAAATCTCATGTTCTAAACCAAAGAAACACGGACTGTGGCCAGATTGTCCAAAATGCCTATATAATTGGGTTATTTTTTCTTGACTTTCAGTTAGTCTTAGGTGCTGTATGCACCTCGCTTTTAATGTGTTTTTAGTCTCACCAATATATATAATCCGACATTCTCTACATTGGATCCCATAAATACAATTCTTAGTATTCAGTGAGAAATCTTGGAAAATCGGTAATTCAATAGAGGTCTTAGGGTTTTTAATCATTTTTTTCTCCTTAAATGGGATTTGCCAGGCCGTTTTATTTCTTTTTCTTTTAGTGCACAACGCCTGAACTACTATATCTTTTATGGTTTTATTCCTCCTATACGCCGCCACTAATCTAAAGTCCTGCAAGTCCTCATCTTCCCTCTGTACTTCCGCAAAATTCTGTTTCAAAATATGAGTCACTGCCTGTGTCTGAGTGGAGAATGTAAAAACCATAGGGATTATTTCCCTCCTTTCTTCATCCTCCAAACCATCATCAACCATCCCATTCTCCAAAATATTATTCCTTTCCGTTCCATCTCCTTGTTGTTTATCACCCATCCAATCTCTCCATCCTTCCACCTCTCCACTTAACCATTCCAATCCCTCTTCTAATCCTTCCTTCCCATCACTCTTGGCCATCATCTCCAAAACTTCAACTCCTACTTGTTTACATTCCCATTCCTCCATTCTCATACCATATGTCCACAAAATCCCTCTATCCTCTTTCCCTATCCAACTCTCTCTCCTTCTATACCAATCCCCCCATCTCTCCATCCTCCCCTATTCCCTATTGCATCCTCCCTCCTGTGCAATCAAGGGAACACATTCAAATAATGACCGAGTAATAGGACCTTCCCATAAAAACCAACATCCTTCCACTACTCTTTCCCGAATACCAACCCCAGAGCCCCCACCTAGAGTCTTAACATCAGGGCCTTTTTTATTGGGGTTAGGGTTAGAATTTGTGTCAGGGCTAGTCCCTCTCAAAGAGAATAATATCCCTTCCTGAATCCTAACATCAGGGCTCCCCCCTCCATCCAACCCTAATTCCTGGATCTTAACATCAGGGCCTCTTTTATAGGGGTTAGGCTGAGCATTTATATCTGGACTAGTCCCTGTCAAAGAAACCAATACTTTTTCCTGGACCTTAACATCAGGGCCCCCACCTCCATCCACTTCTGGTCCCTGCGTCTTAACATCAGGGCCTCCTCCATTGGGGTTAAGGTTAGAATTTGTGTGTGGGCCAGTCAATCTCAAGGGGAAGGTCAACCAACTCCACCCCCTTTCTTCCCTCCTTCTCATTTCGTCCCCCTCCAAGGTAAGTATATAGTTCTCTGTTTTATTCCTCTCCTCCAGGTCATCCATCATACCAACCATCTCATACAAGTATTCAATACTCCCCTCTTACTCTGCCTCAACCAACCATATAATTCAACCCCTCCTTCATTTATCCCTCTTTTTCTTTGCAGGTGCGGATCATTCTGGATTGGCCACAGAAGAGAACATTCCCAAATCGGAAGGAAGAGAGAAGAGGAAACAATACAGGAAAAGTTTTTCATTTGCAGGAAATCTAACATTTAGTTTCAACTTCAAAAGGTTTGACCCTACATCACAAAAACCTTCCATCCAATCCCTCCAATCCAATTCCCTCTTATAGGCATAGCCCGCTGTCCCTGAGCCCAAATATATTGCCACCATTTCCTCCTCAAACTCCTCATGTTGTGTCAATATTGACAAATTTCCTTCACTTCAATTATCCTCTCCATCCAATATTTGTGGAATCCCCGTATTTTTATTCAATACAATCTGAGTCATATTTAGGTACTTATAGCACGTCCTTTCTACTTCCAATCTCACCTCCCTCAAAAACCTCCTTGAATAACCTCTCTTCCTTAAAACTGAGAAAAGTATCGCAGTAGCTTCAAGAGCATGCCTTACGTCCGAATTAATCCTGTAAAATCTGATCAGCTGTGACTTTATTATTCCCCTAAATGTATGTTTCGGGTGATAACTATTTCTCTGTAACAGAGCATGAGTGTCCGTCACCTTAAAATTAAACTTTTTTAGAACAGATCTTTTTGTCCAACCTCGACACTCGTTCAAAACAAAGTTGAGTATCCAAAAAGGTTATCGACCTTCAACTCATCTCTGCCGTCAATTTGATCATCTTATGGATACCATTCAATATATCAACAAACTCCCTGAATTCTTCACTAGTATACGTCCATATGCCAAATATATCATCAAGATAACGAAAATATAATAGCGGTAGCCTCCGACATTTACGAAAAGCCTGTTGTTCCCATTCCGCCATATATATATTGGCAAACGAGGGAGCATACTTCTTCCCCATGGCTGTACCATGGACCTGTAGATACATCGAACCGTTAAATTCAAACTCATTCGTCCTGAGATTTAGTTCCAATAACTTCAGCAAAAACTCATCCGGCCTATCTTTTTCTGGGAATCTCTGAAACACCTTAGCAACTGCTTCTAAACCCAATACGATGTCAATATTAGTATAAAGTGATTCAACATCCATGCTAAACATAATAGCTCTCTCTGGTACCAACCTATTCCTCACCAATTGTAAAAAATGGTGTCTCGAACAAAACTATTATGTTTTTGGGAGAGGGGATTAAGGCAATAATCCAAGAACTCAGATACCCTATATGACTCCGAAGAGCAGTCCGAAACTATCGGTCTGCCCGGTGGTACCTGATAAGGTATAGTCCATGTTTTTGCATCCGAAGGACCCGATAAAAACTGTCTCTGTTTGTATGAAATATAACCCCTTTCTTGCATATCATGTAATACCTTAATCATATCTTTTTTAGCCTTTTCCCGGATGGATTTCTGCAACGGACGATAATGCAATCGATTCTGAAGCTGTCTACGGGCCTCCAACACATACTGATCTTGATCTATAATCACCGTCATTGACCCTTTGTCCACCGGTTTGATAATAATATCCTTATTCCTCACCCTAAAATACTGCAATGATGACCTTTCTGCTTTAGTTAGATTATCCGGGGCACTAGGACGTTTCTGCATCCCTTAAACTAGCCTACGATCCTTCTCAATAAGATCCAGAATCCTTTTACTTTTACAGCTGTTGGAACCCAATGGGATGGCTCCACAAATTTTTTGAAGTCCTGTCCCCTCTCATATTCAAAGTAATCTAATAATTTCAATCTCCTCAAAATCTCTCCTTAGGGACCGGTACAAAACTCAATCCTCGTTTCAAAAGGTCAATGTCCGACAATGTCAATAAGCAGTTATTACTCAAATTCAAGATATTCACCTCCTTTCCTGCCACAAATTCCCTCTCAAATTGCAATAGGTCCAGCATTTCTAGTCAGAAATCCATTGCCACAAAGCCTTGTGGCCCTGTCCAATGAATCACATCATCCGGTTCCACCTCAGCATCTCCCAAACCTAGACTTTCTATCACCTGTACTCCCACAAATAAGTCAATCATCTCATTGACCTCTTTCACCCTCCGTACCACCTCTTCAGATTGTTCCTGTTCGGAATAAAAAATCTTGGTAACATAGATCCTTGCTACCGGGAACTTTTTGACATTTATCAATCAGTGCTTGAAAACCACTTCTCAATAAACTCATTCTCGGCCCATGCTTCCTATTACAATCATTTAGTCCTACTGCCAAGACTACTTTCAACATTTTCCTATCACTCGCCTTTATCGTATCAACAATCTTTTTCAGTTCATTGACAGTAACCCCTGGAAAGCTATACACTTTAACTTGTTTTTGTCTATAGCAGGGTATCCTACCCAAGTTTGAGTCACCCAGAAATATATACGGGGTTTCAGGTTTAAAATTCCACTGTTTTAATTTTAAATATTGCCTCCAATCTCTATCAACTACTGGCCGCTGTACCACCTCTATATCATCAATATTCCTATGAGTTACTTCAATATTGGGATCAGTTTGGGCTGGGTTATCATCCAACATCTGTGATGTTTCTCCAACCTCAATCATCTTTTCCCCTTCCACGGTTCCAATCCTCTGTCCAACATCATTTAATCTTAACTGCTCCGTGGAAGATCTTGCCATACTCCCTACAACCGAAACATTGATATTATCCACTACTTCATCCCTTACCATTTTCTTCTCATCCCGAACTCTAAATTGTTCAACCCCCAACATCTGGACATCCACTTATACTGTTCTCTCCTCCACCTCCAAAACCACTTCTTCCCTTTCTACCATCACACCCGTCGAGTGTCCACCCTCCAACTCTAATAGGTAAGATATCCTCGACTCTGGAGATGAATACTCACAAATAGCCTCCTCCCTTACCTCTAATCCTGATGTCAACACCCTTGTCTCACATTCTACCCTATTCATTCCCCGATCATCCATTCTCTCCTCTCCATCCCATTGATCACAACTATTGATCCCCAAAGAATCCATTATGTTTTTATTCTGAATCCCATATCTAATAGCTCCCTCTTCTTTCCCCTCCCCTCTACTCCGAACCTCACTCCGGAGCCCAGAGTTACCTGAACTAGATATATCCACATCCAATATCCCTAATTGGAGGTATTCTATGTGCCAATCCAGTATGACAATCTCCGCATACCTGCTGTTCCTGTGGTTCGAAATGCCCAGACATAACTGATATCCCTGCATCTTCCCCCATTATCTGGTCCACGTATTTCTGCAGGATTCGAAATGTCCAAACCAAACTCCACAATACATCCAGAATCTAAAAAAAGACCTCAGTTTATGAAGAGACGAGGCTGTCAATTTGGTTCTATACCGTACTTTTCCAAAATGGATAGCTTTCTGCAATCCCTCCTCATCAATAACCTGAATCTTAGAATATTTGTCCAATAGAATAACTAAGTAATGCCTTTTCAAAATGGCTAAGTTAGCCAATAACCAGTCCCTCGTGTTCCTTTTTACCCTTTCCAACGTATCACGAGTAGGGGCTGCTGGCTTAATGAAAGCCACCAATTTCTGGGCCTGTTTTTGCATCCCCAGTGGAATTTGACCTGTTTGTAAAGAATGAAAAATGATTTCCAAATGGTGGATTGCCTTTAACATAGTCAAATACCTTTTATAACCTGCAGGAGCTCCCCTTTCCGAAGAACCCAAGGAAGGTTGGAATAGTTCCCCATTGGAATCCACATCCACATCTTTGTCCAAGACATTATTCCCTGTTGTATCCCAAACTGATCTCATCATCTATATTCTAAATAAAACACATTAATCCAAACAACCAACAATCAATAAACCACAATATTATTAAGATCAAATTAAACTCTTTTAACCAGGGTTATATATATCAATCTAAAAAATCTTAAATCTTACCACACTCCCATGTCATGTCAAGGATAAAGCCACTCGATTGTTCCCTTCTTAATTGATCCAGGCCCAACTTCCTAAAAACTCACAATCACTCACACACTAAATCTTAAGTGCTTCAAAAAAAGTGCTATGTGCAAAAATAAGTGCTATCGAACTATTCAAAACTTCAACACCACACTCAACTACTTATTTCTAAAATTCTACAACTACTATTCGAAAGCCGTTCCCCTTGAACCTACCACTAATAAATACTTATAAATAAATTCAGGGTCAAGTACCACTATTTTGCACCAAACCGTGCCACTATCCGACAAACAAACATACATATATATACATATAAAAACCACAAAAAAAGTTTTGTTTGTGTGTGCAGTGATTAAATAATTTAAACAAACAATTTTTTTGGTTTTAAAATTAAGCCAAGTATACTTTACCTCAGGGCTGCAACGTAAAGTGATAGCCCAAAAGTGCACTGGTTCACAAAGTTAGTGAATCACTATATTCTCAAACTGTTTTTAACTGTCCCATGAGTTCAATAAGAAACATTATCACATACAAACATTCCCACATGACTATCTACCAACTTCTTAACACCCAGACATTCCACCACATCTACTTAACAATGTGGTCGACCCAATCCTCAATTAAGTTCTCATTAAGCCCCTCTGGAACCATTGTTCCCAACTGTTCAATCCAATGGGCTTTTCGTAATCTGGCCTTTTTAGACCATAATAAATCATGTTCTAAAGGAAAAAATACAGGAGTATGGGTGGGATCCTGAAAATGTCTATACAACACTGAGGACTTCTTTTGGCTTTCCATTAGTCTGAGGTGCTTCACACACCTCAGTTTTAAAGCATTTTTAGTTTTACCAATATACAGGGCATAACATGATGTACGCTGTATCCCATATATACAATTTGCCATAGTTAAGGACAATTCCTGAAATATCGGATAAACCTTTGTCCCAGCAGAATTTAATTATTTTTTTTATATTTATTGGGAATCACCCAGGCACACTTATTTCTCTGTCTAGTCGTACAGGAGGCCCTGACTATAAAGTCCTTGAGATTCTTATTCCTCCTGTAGGCCGACACTATCGTAAAATCCTGTAAGTCCTCATCCATCCCCTGTATCTTCAAGAAATTTCTCCTTAATACTCCCACCACTCTCTGTGCCCAACTAGAATATGTGAAAACCATAGGGATCACCCCCCTCTCCTCCCTCCTCCGCCTCCTCCCCCTGTCCTATCATTCCAAATCTCTGCTGTTCCTCCTGATCATATTCACTATCATTCCTCTTTCCCTCTTGTAAGATCCTTATCTCCCACTCTTTTAGAATACCCCTTGTGAAATCCACTCCCCACTGTTCTCCTGGACAAAGAGTGCTCCCTAGACCCGGGAAGCTTATTTCCCCATGCTCTTATTCCGAACCAATCCCTCCCCCTTTCACAAAACACATTCCGGAAGATGTTTCTATAAGAGCACGGAATTGAATCAACACATCTAAGGGTATTCCCCTCAGGATCGCTCCCAGAAGTTTTAGCCTCCGGGATCCACCCCAACCTTCCAACCTCAGGGCTACTCCAACTACCCCCAAGCCTAACAAGGAGGGGATTAGTCCTTCGTAAAATAAGAGTGTCCAAATTCCCCCTACATATATTTACTTCAGGGTCACAGCAAGACGCACCCACCTCAAAGATCCCCTCCCCCTTCTCTCCATAGAGGCTCCTCCCACTAGCCTTAAGTTTCTCATAAAGGGGATTAGTTGATCGTAAGGTGGAACCATCCAACACACATCTAAGGGTATTCACCTCCGGGTCACACCCAAAAATCCTATCCTCAGGGATCCACCCCAAACCCCCAATCCCAAGGTCACTCCCACTAACCTTAAGTTCAGTATAAGGGGGGTTAGTTCGGCGTAAAGGGATGCTATTAAGATCAAACCTAGGGGTATTCACCTCAGGGTCACACCAAGGTATCCTATCCTCAAAAAGCCCCTCAAAAGTCTTAACCTCAGGGTTACTCCCACTGACCTTAGGTTCAGTATAGAGGGGGTTAGTTGGTTGTGAAGAAAAGATGTCAAAATCATACCTAGTTGTATTCACCTCCTCCAGGTCACACCAAAGCATCCTATTCTTAGAGGGCCTCTCCCAAATCTTAACATTAGGGTTACTCCCACTAACCTTAAGTTCAGTATAGGGGGTTAGTTCGTCGCAAAGGAGAGATGTCAAACTTAAACCTAGGGGTATTCACCTCCAGGTCACACCAAGATATCCTATCCTCAAAGAACCCTCCTAAACTCTTAACATCAGGGTTACTCCCACTGACCTTAAGTTCAGTATAGGGGGGGTTAGTTTGTCGTAAAGTAAAGATGTCAACCTCATATCTGGAGATATTCACCTCTGGGTCACACCAGGATATCCTATTCTCAGAAGGCCCCTCCGAGATCTTAACCTCAGGGTTACTCCCACTAACCTTAAGTTCAGTAAAGGGGGGGTTAGTTCGTTGTGAGGAAAATGTGTCAAAATCATATCTAGGGTTATTCACCTCCGGGTTAGGCTTAGAGTAGGGGATGCCACCATCAGTGGCACGCACGGGTTCACTAGCACCAATCAATGTCATCATTATAAGGTATATTTATTTAATTGTCCTAGTGCTACATAGAACACAACCATTCATTATAATCCACTCTCTTATTAACGGTATCTCTTATTTCTCATTCAACCCATTTGGAAAGAAGGTTCCCAGTATCTATCCATCTCATTTCATTTTTTAATCTGAGGGTCTTATTCCAGAAACTCTCCTGTTCTAACCCGAAGAAGCATGGATTGTGACCTACTTGACCAAAATGTTTATATAATTGGGTACTCCTTTGCTGGTTTTCAATTCGTCTTAGGTGCTGGATGCACCTAGCCTTAAGTGTATTCTTTGTTTCCCCAACAAATATTATCTGACATTCTTGAAATTGAATGCCATACACGCAGTTGATCGAATTTAGCGAAAAATCTTGAAAAATCGGTACCTCCATAGCGGTTCTTGGATTTCTAACCATTTTTTTGTTTTTAAAGGGAATCTGCCAAGCTGTCTTATTCCTCTTTCTTTTAGTACATGAAGCCCTGACCACAAGATCCTTTGTTTTATTTCTCCGAAAAGCCGCCACTAATCTAAAACTTTGTAAATCCTCATCCCTTTCTTGTATCTCAACAAAGTTCTGCTTCAAGATCTGCGTCACCACTTGCGTCTGACTAGAATACGTAAACACCATTGGGATTATTGTTTCTTTTGTATCCCATCTGTACTCTACCCACTACTATCACTTCCCAAACACTCTTCTTTCCTCCTGCCCACCTGAATGTTGTTGGTCACTTATCCCACCTTTCCATCCTTCCACCTCCTCAACTAACCACTTCCATCCCACCTCCAATGCCTCCTCCATCTTAGTCCTTACTGTCCTTTCCAGGCCTTCCTGTACCCATTGTTTGCCCAACCATCCTTCCACTCTTCCCTCTAATGGTATCGGGACCCTCCACTCTCCATCCCCTCCTACCTTCCCATCCTCTCCCATCCATCTCATTCTCCGCCTCGATAGATTCTCACCTCCATCCCCTTTTAATCCATACCAGGCCCACCTCCCATCGTTCCTAATACTTCCCTCCTCCTGCGAAATCAGAGGCACCGATTGAAAAATCGGCTTGAGAGATGGTGCCCTCCCACGGAAGCCAAAATCTTGTTCCTGCCCCTCCATAGGACTTATCAGGGTCCCCCCACCATGGCTGAATTTAGGGATGGTACATAGGTTAGGGTTAGGGTTAGGGTAGGGGATACCACCTAGGTGGTATGCACGGGTTCACTTCTGATAGTTCTGTTATCATAGTTCCATTATCATAGTTCCGTTTCATTTAAATTTTGATCTTATAATTCCTTAAACAAAAAACACACACATTCATACATCTCAGAAAATCATATTTCTCATTCAACCCATTAGGGAATATAGTGCCCAAACTCATAATCCACTCCTCTTTTTTAATTCTCCTAGTTTTATTCCATGTATTATCCATTTCAATCGGGGGAAAAAAAATTGGTAGATGCTCCTGATCCCTAAAGTGCAAATATAATTGAGTTATTTGATTTTCAATACTCCGTAAATGTTGAATGAATCTCGTTTTTACCATGTTTTTTTGTTTCAACAATATAGATTAAATTACATTTTTTACATTTAATTCCATAAATACAATTACTAGATGTTAAAGTCAGATTCTGTAAAATAGCCCGTGCATTGTTTGTATAGGGGTTCCGTATCATTTTCTTATTTTTAAGGGGGATATGCCACGCTATTTTATTCCTCTTTCTTACCACGCATGATGCCCTTACCAAAAGATCTTTTAGATTTCTGTTTTTTCTAAAGGCCGATACTAGTTTCACTCCTCCCAAATCCTCGTCCAATAACTGAGCTATCCTGAAGTTGTATTTAACCATACCGATTACTATTTGTGCTTGAGCTGAGAATGTGAACACCAAAGGAACTATATTCTTTTTCCTCTCAAGATTATCACCCGTCCTCATCTGTTCCTCCCCCCTCACCTCCTCCTTACTAATCCCCTCATGAACTTCAGGGTTACGATTTGGGCTAAGGTTATCCTGTAAACCATCATCGTTAATACATCCCTCCTACTCCCTTCCTCTAGTCCCACCTCCACATTCACCTCCAACTGCACTCCCTGGTTCATAGTTGGCGTCCTCAACACAGTCTTAAGATTAGGTCCCTCTCCCACTATTTTAAGATTAGGTACCCCCATGGTGGTCTTAAGATTAGGCATCTCAATCCTGATCTTAGGGTTAGGCACTTCCCACACTATCTTAACATCAGGGAAATACCCAGTATGGTTAAGTTAAGAACCAGGGCTGGGGTTAGTCTGTATGGTATATATAAGTGGCCTTCGAAATGGAATCATCTGAATTACATCAGGATGATAGATATAGAACGTCCCAATTGGATCTTCTACATCTATCAACTTTCCAAGGTAAGTGATTAGTGTATATTTTTGTTGGTCTATAATCTTTTGTTTTCTTTGCAGGTCCCATAATGGTAAGAAGGAAGAAGACACGGACAGAGCCAACGGTAAGTACCCCCATCCAAAAATTCAACTACCTTCTCAATTCCAGCTCTCAAAGAAATCCCTTCACTCATACCATTACTTTGCTTCCTGGACCCCACTTTAGGATCTCCTCCATTATCAAAAAAAAGGTAAGTACTCAACCCCTTGAAAACAATAGTCTCCTCATCTGACTCATTGAGGGTTAGCCAGGAAATATCCGAAAAATCTGATAAATTATCTCGTCCCTTTATAATCTGGGGAATACCCGTTTTCTCGTTCCCAGTATTAGGCACCTCCAGATACCTCCTATAGGTTTGTTTAACCTCATATCTAATCTCCCTAAAGAATCTCCTGGAGTATCCCCTTTTCAAAAGAGATGAGAATAAACCCCCAATCGCCTCCTGGACATGTTCATAATCCGTATTAATTCTATAAAATCGGATTAATTGAGACTTCACTATTCCCCTAAAGGTATGTTTCGGATGGTAACTCCATTTTTGCAATAAGGCGTGTGTATCCGTATCCTTGAAGAAAACCCTAGCACTTAACTTCTTATTAGATTCCGATATTTTTTCAAAATAAACCATGGTATCCAGGAAGGTTATACTCTCCCTACTTATCTCCGCCTTTACCCTAATAGTATCATGAATGCTATTCAAGGTATTAACGAAGTGATTGAATTCCTCCTCCGTATGCAGCCAAACCCCAAATATATCGTCTAAATACCTCAAATATAAAGAAGGTAATTTCCGACATTTTCCGAACACTTCTTCCTCCCATTTAGCCATGTAAATGTTTGTGTACGTTAGGTTTAGGGAAAACAGAATCCCCATGAGTTTTGATTACACTGTTCCAATAAGGAGCTTTGTGTCTCTCTCTCTGCTTATGGGGTTTCAGGAAGCACTGGCCATCTTATACCAATTTGTTTTAGGCTAATACCTTGTCCCCTCCCTGTGTTTTTTCTATTGATTCTCTATGTATCATCCTACATGGTGCCCTCTATCCAAGTAAGTCCTATCCTATTTTTTTGACTGTGTTCTTTCCTTGGTTTCCCTATTTGTTTCTTATTTTGTTTTGTCAGAAGTTTAGCTTGTACAGCGCTGTGGCTCCAATGGATGTTCTGCCTTGATGGGCTTGAGTTCATCCCTGGTCCTCATGCTACGGTTCCCAAAGATGTTCAGCCTTGATGGGCTTGAGTTCATCTCTGGTCCCTTAGCTGTGGTTCCAGGGGATGCTCTGCCTTGGTAGGCATGAGTTCATCCCTTGTCCCTTTCCCTTCGTACGTGCTTTCCTTCTTATTCCTATGTTAAGTTCTTCTTATATTCGTCTAGTTCTTACTAGATCTGCCTTAGCTGTATCCTTTCTACCTGTTTCATCTTCCCTGGAATTCTGCTCACAGTGCGGGTAGTTCCACTGGATGTCCTGCCTGGATGGGCTTGGTTTCATCCCTGGTCCTATCCCTTCCCTGTTTGCTTATTCCATTGCCCCTATCTGTTTCTGCTGTTCTACTTATTTATTCCATTTTTGTGTATTAGGATGTGGCTCCAAGAGTTGTTCTGCCCGGGTGAACTTGAGGTTAACTCTCGGTCCCATTCCATCCGTACCTGTCCGTTCACTTCTCTATCCTTCTGTTTATGCTACTCTTTTTTTCTATTCTATTCACTTTTGGTGTTTGTGATGTATTAATTGGTATCTGGGGATCCTCATATTAGGCTGTGGCTCCAGTTGTGGTTCTGCATGGTTATGCATGAGGTCCACCCTGGTCCATTTCCTTTTATATAAATTTACCCTTTTTTCCAATCAACACTGTTCCTATTTTGTCCTATCCTTTTCATTCCTATATTTCTTTCCCTAATACTAATCTTTACTTAACTCACAATCCTGTTTTTTTGTCCTTTGTGTATATCCCTATTCCTGGTCATTAACACTAGGTGCTAAAGTTATAGTTGCTACCTCATCCTGTGATAAGTTTAGAAATTGGATCGGGTAAGTTTGTCTATGTTACATCTTGTCTTTATAACTTAGGGTTAGGATTATTGGAGGAATTATTTATACCCCGAAGGATACAAATGCACGGGTTCACTATAGGGGGGCAATGATTCAAGTTAAACAGTCACTTTTCAAATAAATTGATACACTAAGTAAGAAATGGTCTCTAATATAAATGATTTTATCTGCTATTAAAACGAATCCCACTACCTATGCTAAGTCCCTCAAATGACCCCTAACTCTATAAAACTTTCAAATAGAGGTCGTACTAGGACTATCCAAAAAGGTAAGTATGTACACACCTACACACATATAAGCACATATATGTGTATACATATATACACAACAATTCTACATCTAAAGCAATTATTGTCAGTGAATGAAATCCATTCAATTAATAAACTAAATAAGCGAATCCCCTCTCTCTTTTAATTAAATTAGGGTTATTCGTTAAAATTAAGATTAAATCCCTAGGGTTACTATTTTTTAAGATTAGGCATTTAAAACTCAGGGTTTCACTAATTTAAGATTAGGGCCCAATAAAATTATTTAAGATTAGGCATGAAAAACCGATTCCACACTAACCCCACTAATTTAACATCAGGGACCCTTTATGGGGGTTAAGGTTAGGATTAGGGTTAGGTTTAGAGTTGGGGTAGGGATAATAACCCAAAGATTATTATCCAATGCATGGGTACACAATTCCATTCATAAATTTTTTTTATTTTACAATACTGGACAATCCTATCAATTGTGAACTTATAATTTAATTAAAAGATCTATAAAAGTGTCCTAAAAGTATCCATAAATTAGTTTATAAATAGTCCCATAAATTACTATCAAATTCTTAAAATTACTTTGGTATTAAAAAGATGGTTTAAAAATATAAATCCCCCCATTAATCCAAATATAAAAAGCCTTTAAAACCAGTAATAAATTAGGACTTTCAAAAAAATACTTTTAATAAATAGATATAAAAAGAACACTAAAAACACTCTAAATATATACTTAAAACTACAATACCATTAAAACTGATCCCCATCACTAAAGAATAAATAAATTGTATTTACAAACCCCGCAGACCATAATAGGTTCCCTGTTCGAAAATATAAATCTAAAAAACAGAAGAAAATGACAACCACAATAAACCCAACAAAAATTCACTGCTCCACAATAGACAAACATTTTGACATCAGGGACCTGAGTGATATTATCCTTAGCCTCAGGGCCCTGTTCTACAAGGGATTTCAAAAAGGGAGGAAACGGGAAGACTATGACCAGACAGGAAACAAACCTTTAACATCAGGGACCCGAGTAATGCCGATCAAAATGATGTGTTCTCTTTTGCTCCTAGACGCAAAATGAGCCTTTTACATATGAGGTTGTGGGTATATATATATTTTTTTTTTATAATTACGTTTTAGAGTCTAAAAATGTTTTGTTTTATATTTTTCCATTTTTTTTAATAATTATATACATGTTTTAGAGTCTAAAATGTTTCTTTTATTTTTTTCTATTTTTTTTTAATTATTAAATTAGGGTTAGGTTTAGGGTAGGGGTTAGGTTAGGGTTAATGGAGATTGTGTGTACCCCAAATTAGGGTTAGGTTTAGGGTAGGGGATTATCACCTTACGGTGAAAATCAATGCATTGGTACACTTACTGTAGTCATATTAATATATATTTTTTATGGCCCGTCATTCCACCAATACTCATAGAGTAATCTAATTGACTAATCCTAATTGTCTATCTATCATCCTATCAGTGATCCTTTAATTAAACTTAACTAAAGATTTGAATGGGACAATTTGTTTGGGGTTTCAAAGATCAGCTATCCGTAAAACGGGTTTTTACAGCCAATCGTCACTTTTAATTATTTTCAACCCTCTAATCCGAGTCTAATATAAAATCACCTATTAAATTTGAGATGACATCACCGATCAGTCATTTCTTACTCTATTCTAATATAAAATCCGGTAATCCAATACACTATTGTTTGCCCTCAACTATCCCTACATCTCCCTTATTTGGTCCATTCCATTATTTTAACCGTGCCTATCCTATCCCATTCACACACTTTCATACCTCTTTCCTCCCTAACATCCCACTAAATTTCAAAGAAAACCTAAACAAAGAAATATAAAGATCACCCCATCAAACTTCCAAGCCATCACCATCACAGGCTGCTGATCTACACGATCTTAACATCAGGGTTAAAGAATACTATTTTAGCCTTAGGGCTCCCCCTCACCTGGGGTTAGGGTTAGAATTTGGGTAGGTGCACACATAATAGGACCCCTCCATAAAAAACTTTTTTATACCAAGGCTAACCCTGCTCATCTTAATACAAAGCTGCTGATCCCCACGATCTTAAAACATCAGGGACCCTTCCACTATTTTAACCTCAGGGACCCTGACCCCCTTGGGGTTAAGGTTAGTCCTTGGGCAGGGGTAGTTCCTATTAGGGTTAGGTTTAGGGTAGGGGATACCACCTAGGTGGTATGCACAGGTTCAATACTGAATACTTCTATCACCATAGTTCTGTCTCATTTAAATTTTGATCTTATAATTCCTTTATACAAAAAATGTATTCATACATTTTAAAGACCCTATTTCTCATTCAGTCCATTAGGGAATATGGTGTCTAAACTCCTAATCCACTCCTCCTCTTTTTTAATTCTCCTAGTTTTATTCCAGGAGTTATCCATTTCCACTGGAAAAAAAATAGGTACATGCTCCTGATCCCTAAAATGCAAATATAATTGTGTTGTTTTTGTTTGATTTTCCATAATCCGTAAATGTTGAATGAACCTAGTCTTAACCATGTTTTTTGTTTCACCAATGTAAATTAGGTTACATTTTTTACATTGAATCCCATAAATACAATTGGTTGATGTTAGAGTTAAATCCTGTAAAATAGCCTGTTCATTGTTCATATAGGGATTCCTTATCATTTTTTTATTTTTAAAGGGGATTTGCCACGCTGTTTTATTTCTCTTTCGTACTACACATGATGCCCTTACCAAAAGATCCTTTAGATTTTTATTCTTTCTAAAGGCCGACACTAATGTCACTCCTACTAAATCCTCGTCCAATAACTGAGCTATCATGAAATTGTTTCACAATATGGATCACTATTTGTGCCTGTGCTGAAAATGTAAACACCAAAGGAACTATATTATTTTTTCTCTCAAAATTATCACCCGTCCTCCTCTGCTCCTCCCCCCTCATCTTATCCTCAGGGATTCCTCCACGATCTTCAGGGTTAGGATCGGGGCTAGGGTTATCCTGTAAACCAACCGTTACTGATACGTCCCTACTACTCCCTTCCTCCAGTCCCACCTCCAAATTCACCTCCAACTCCACCCCTAATACAGTTTTAAGATTAGGCCCCTCCCCCACAATCTTAAGATTAGGCACCTCCCTCACTATCTTAACATCAGGATTAGGGTAGGGGATAATAGCCTTGCAGCAACGCATGGGTACACACACTCCAGTTATAAAAAATAATTTTCATTTTCAAAGGATCATTCAATCTACCAATTATTCATCCATGATCTATCTAGAATTACCTCACTATCCTCCAAACTCCATAAATATACCGTTATAATTAGGTTATATATGATTTAAAGAATTTTTAAGAATGTTTTATTTTGGCCGTTCCTTCGAACCATTGCCCAATATTACTTTAAAAATAATTTCAAAAAAATCATTCTTTTACCTCCGTTCAACAGTATTCCCATGGCATTAAAAAGAACAGTATACTAAGGTTCAAACAGATCACGTCTTAAACTTGTCTTGATTGGGTATCTCATTCATCCTTCAGACCTTTCCATTCCCTCACTTACACCCTTTCCAAATTATGTCCCAAATATTCTTTTATATATTTCTCTCCCCCACACTCTAACACTCAACAACAGTATACATACTCACTCTATCCCTTACTATCCCACCCCCTGCTGCCCACTATACTGGCTTAACATCAGGGCCCACTCCCCTAGGGGTTAAGTTTAGAATTAGGGGAGGGCCAGACAGTCAAATACACCCTATACCCTCTCACTCCACTATCCAACTGCCCCCCTCCACCTTTTAACCTCAGGGCCCCTATCTCAAAATTTGTTTACCTCACCGGACTGGCCCCATATACTGATTAACATCAGGGCCTATTCCCCAGTGATGTTAGGATAAGGATTTGGATACGGGATAGATTATCTAAAAAAAGGATAAAGGAAAAAATTAACAAACCCACAAAACTTCACCCTCCCCCTTGTCCTAAATCAAGGTTTATCAAAGGGAAGGCAAGAAACAAAAACTTACAGACACTAATACAATAAACAAACAAGCAAAAAAATGACTCTATTGTCTCCATCAGGCAACACCTATAAATCACCAGCCGTTTTATTGAGCCAATACTAAACCAGTTCATGAGCCGACGTCGAAGCTAAACGATCTGGGTGATCCACCTCCCTATACAACTTAAATCTGGGGGAGAGGATCACTCTCGTCATGTCGCAGCTCATGGAAACTGGAACAATCTCCTGTTCAAAACTGGATCTCCGGAGAGCGGAACCTGTGGCAGGAAAACTTGTGCATAACAAAAAACAGCTCTAATTGTAGCCAGCACTCTCGACCAATTAATCGGAATCCCAGAGTAGGCCAAAGCCTGCACTACATCCAAATAACCAGCTAGAATAATCACTCTTTTTACTCCCGAATACACCGGGCTTTTCTTAAAATAGAGCAATAATGCCGTTAGCGTTAAATTTTGAATGCTAGCCTGTTTTTTTGAACTACTAAATATGAGTTGCCTGAAGGAGACAAGAGAAGAAGCCGTTAATTTATTTTTATATTTTCTTTTGGCCATTGATATGGCTTTGGCCTGTGCCAATTCATCTGCTACCGGTAGGTGTTTACACCACTGTTGTATAACATTAGTATAATGCTCTCTCAATACCAACAGTACATTCTGTAACCATACATCTGTACAGTCTTTAATTTTTAAATTGGTAGTTGAATTTGGCGATGACAGTTTAATAAACCCGGCCAACCTTTCAACTTGTTTAGCCATACCTTTTGGTGGTTGTGGACTAGCCACAATCTCCATATGATGAATCGCCTGGAGAAGCTCAAAATATATTTTTTCCGGCCTCATAGATGTCATTATGGCTAAAATACAAACAAAAAAAGACAAAGACCAAAGATAACAATACAGGTAAGAAAATATTAAAAAATTAGGGTTAGGCATTAGGGTAGGGGACTGCCAGCCAAGCTGGCACACACGGGTTCACTAGCCCAAAAAAATAACAAATTAAAACCTAATTCCAACCATTGCCCCAAGAATATTACTTTCCTAAGATTTATTTTTCATTTAGTCCCGTCGGAAATTGAGTTTGTAATGTTCCTATCCATTCCGTTTCCTTCTTGATTCTCAGGGTTTTAATCCAATATGTTTCATGTAAATAGGAAACATGATTGGACTATGATCCTGTTGTGCAAAATGTGTGTATAGGATGGTGCGTCTTTCCTGATTTTCTATTAGCCGTAGATGCTGGACAAATCTAGCTTTTGCCAAATTTTTTGTTTCTCCAATGTACAGCATCTTACATTTCTTACATTGGATGGCATAGATGCAATTCTTAGTGGTTAGCCTCAACTCTTGTAGGATAGGTCTTTCTACTCCCACTAGTGGATTCTCAATCATCTTTTGGTTTCTGTAAGGGATCTGCCAGGCACACTTATTCAGTTTTCTAAGTGTGCATGACGCCCTGACCACTAGATCTTTTAGGTTGCTATTTTTTCTATAGGCCACCACTATTCTGCATTGTCGTAAATCTATACTCACTTGTTGTGCCTGTCCAAAGTTCCACCTCAATATACCCACATCTCACATGCCTTCCTAGAGAATGTCATTACAATTGGGATTATTTGTTTAACCTCTAATTCACCTTTCTCCTGTATTGTTTTCCCCATTTGCACCATTCCTTCCTGTTGTCTATTGAATTGTTCACACCACTCCTCCCATCCCACCATATTCTCCACTTCAGTCGCCTCATATCCTTTGTAGAAAAATTCAAATTCCTTGTCCGGGTCTCCCATCCAAGATCTCCACCACGCTTCCCCTCTCATCATTTTCTTCCATACCTCACTCCGAAACTCTTGTTTCCACTCCTCTACAACTCCATCATTGAATACTATCCTAATTTGTCTCCCTTCCACCTTCCACTTTTCCATTCTACTTTCAGGCACCCAAAAACCACTGATCCATTCCTTCTCCCTTTGGACCACCAGTCTCTCCATTCCAACTCCCTGTCTTTCCCCCTTCAATTTCAAGTATGGATCTAAGACATAGCCATCCCCCAACCAGCTCTTCAAATTAAGGTCAGCTAAGTCTTCCTCCTCGGAGTCACACCACCATATTTGTCCATTACTCCCAAATATAATGTTCCACTCATCTATTCCCAAATTAAGGTCCCAAATATTATTGGGGTCTCTGCCACCGACCCCAAATTCACCATTTATCTTAGGGTTCTTAATGACTCCATTCGGGGTTCCACCATCAGTCCTAGGGTTCCCCCACTCCTCCTCATTCGGGTTCCCCAACTTAACCTCCTTAATGAAAATATTAGGGGTACTAACCTTAACATTAGGGTTCCCCATCCTCTCCTGCCCCACCCCATGGGCCTTAAGGTTAGGGTTTGGGAAAGGGGAGACTATATTAGTGTACATCCCAGGGTTTATGGGTCCATTATAAAGAATCTCCATATATTCAGGGTTGATATTGTTAATATCAGGGCCCCCCACAACATTTGTAGGGTTCCCCTTATTAACATTAGGGTTCCCCATTTTAACTTTAGGGTTACCTCTACTAACCTGTCGGGTTATGATTTTAACCTCAGGGACCCCCTCTTTATGGGCCTTAAGGTTAGAAGTGGGGGGTGGTAGGCCTATCCTACTATAATCTAAAGAATCCATCTCTATGTCAAAACTCCCAATCTCCCCAACACTCCTATTCTCTTCCTCGGGGTTACACCATTTCTGATATCCAATTATTTCATATCCAGGGTTATTCATACTCTCACCCCCTTCTCCTGGGTACAAATCTATCCTTTCCCAAATGGGAAAGATTGACCACTTCCTCTCTGTCTTTCTCCAACCTTCACCAATACTTCCCATTCCTGTGGTGGTTTCCACTCCATCTGTACCTCTCCTCTCATTTGCCCTACTCCCATTTTCTCCCCTTCTCCAATAATCTGTAACCAATTGTAGCACTGTTGTTGTAATAGTTTCCCACTCGTGAGCACATAATTAATATCCCACAATGGCCTCCTCAGGGTAGAAAAGGAAAGAAAAGGGAAAGAGAAAAGAGGAAACCTTTGAAAGCTTTCTTCCCTGTTACTCCAACTCACACCCCTCGCAATCTTCCTCCTCCAAGAACAGGAATTTGACATTATCGTTGAGATTCCTTTTAACCACCACCATCCCCCATCATTCTCCATCCTCCAATCCTTATCGAACCACATCTGATCAGACTCTTCCCCGGTCAACCAGGAACAATTTTCTAGTTTTTATTCAGAGGCCTCTGATTTATCGATTCATATTTATCCACCTGTCTCAAAACCTCCTCCTTGATCTCCCTCAAGAATCGTCTTGTATACCCCCGTTTCCTTAATGCTGCAAACAAGGGTAAGGATTAGGGTAGGGGATACCACCTAAGTGGTATGCTCGGGTTCACTGTTATTAGTCCTATTATCATACTTCCTTCCAATTTAATTTTTGATCTTCTAATGGTTTTCTTTCCAACAATCACAAAAACACATATTCCTCAGTTCCTAAACCCCTATTTTTCATTTAATCCATTAGGGAAGACAGTATCTAAGGTATTAATCCATTCATCCTCTTTTTTTTAATCTCCTATTTTTGTTCCAAAAACTTTGACTCTAAAGGAAAGAAGAGAGGTCGATGTTCGGGATCATGAAAATGTAAGTATAATTTTGTTTGTTTCTTTTGATTCTCTATAAGCCTTAGATGTTGTATGAACCTTGTCTTTACCGTGTTTTGTCTCTCCTATGTAAATCAAACTGCATTTTTTACATTGGATAGCATAGATACAATTAGTTGACATTAATGTCAGATCCTGGAAAATTGGTCGTTCTTTGTTGGTTATTAGATTCGTAATAATTTTTTTTATTTTTATAAGGAATTTGCCAGGCTATTTTATTTCTTTTTCTAATTGTACATGATGCTCGTACCAATATGTCTTTTAAATTTTTTTTTTTCTAAAGGCCACTACCAATTTTATATCTAATAAGTCCTCATCTACCAATTGGGCTGTCATAAAATTATTTTTTAAGATACGAATTACCATCTGGGCCTGTGTAGAAAATGTAAAAATTAAGGGGGCTATATTTTCAGATCTACCCTTCTTTCCCCCAATCTCCATCATTCTATTATCCTCCTTCCCAATTCCTAATTCCATCTGTATCCCTACCTCTGTGCTCCGATCCATCATCCCTTCCCCTTCACCCCTTGGATCCTGAGTTCTACTCTCGTTCTGCATCCCAAAACTTTCTAGAATAGTTTTGTAGCCAAGGTTCATCTGAAAACCCCGGTTACCCTCCATATCCCTATCCTGATAGATATTACCTGCACCCAAAGCTACAATTTCCGGCCCCTTCCCCACTATCTTAACATTAGGGCCCATCCCATGGACCTTAAGTTTAGAATTAGGGTTATGATTAGGGTAGGGGATATGGCCATAAATGGCACGCCCTGGTACACTTATTCCCAATTTAATACTTAATTTGATTTTGTTTTTTTATCCACCCCCCCTTAATTTGGTAGTTTATTTTTAATTTTAATTTTGGAAAAACCTTCCTTTTAGAAAGAATACATAATAATAATAAAAAATAATAAATAAAATCCATAAAACTTTTATTTTTTCAAAAAAAAAAATCATTTTTTATTTGATCCATAATTACATCCCTATCCTAAAAATACATTTATAATTAAAAATCCTTCAAAATGATATATTGCTCCTAAAAATTTACAACCCCTTAGATAAATTAGTCTAATAGAAAAAAAAGTCCTTATTTTAAAACCCCAATAAATAAATCCATAAATAAATAAATAAATCCATAAATTGTAATACAAGAATAAATAAATCAATAAAATACAATTGTTAATTTTATTTCTCATTTAGACCCAATGGGACCAAGGTACTTAATATCGTTATCCATCTGTTTTCCGCCTTCAATCGTCTGGTCTTATTCCACCCTGCCTGCTGCTCCAGACCAAACATAATTGGTCTATGGCCCTGTAGTGAAAAATGTTGGTAAAGTGCCGTCTGTTTTGTTGGATTGGCAATGATTCGGAGATGCTGTACAAAGCGCTCCCTCAGTGTATTGTTTGTTTCCCCCACGTAAATCAGGCCACAGGTGGCACACTGAATACCGTAAATGCAATTTTTGGAATTGAGCTGAAAATTATGATAAATGGGTTTATCCACCTTTGCCAGTTTATTACAAATGTTCTTTTTCCTGGCAAAGGGTATTTTCCAGGCCGTTTTATTGGTTTTCTTTTTTGAGGGGCATCTTGCGTGAACCAGTATATCTTTTAAGTTTTTGTTCCTCCTGTAGGCTGCAATTAATTGATATTTCTGAAGTGGAATATGGGTGTCCCGCGTCCCCATAAAATGGGAACGCAGAACACCCATAACTGACCTAGAATGAAATGAATATGTTAAAACAACCGAAATTTTGTGTTTTTGATGAGTATTGATTTGTAAATCCACCTGTGGTCCCTCCTCACGTAGGGATTAGGCTCCTCCAGTACACCCAACCGACCCGGAATCCCCCTCCTCCTCATATCCCCCAACCCAACTCCCCCTCCAAACCCATCCAACTCTCCCAGTTGTAGCTGGTTAGAATTGGGGTTGGCCATACTCCCAGGGCCAAAGGGTTAACCTCAGGTCCCCCTATTTTTGATTGGTTAGGGTGAGGGTAGGGGATACCACCTAGGTGGTAAGCTCAGGTACACAGTTACTGGTCATTTGATAAATTTCCAATTCCTATTCTATTTTGATCTGATAGTTTCTTATTAATCTATTATTCCATTATACTGACACAGACAATTATTCCTTCTCATTTAATCCATTAGGGAATAACATATCTAAATTAATTATCCATTCATTCTCCTTCTGCAGTCTCCTCCTTTTTATTCCAATAATTTTCTGATTCTACTGTAAAAAATAACGGTTCATGTCCAGGTTGTGTAAAGTGTAAGTATAATTTTGTTTTCTTCTTCTGGTTTTCGATCAATCTAAGATGTTGAATAAATCTAGCTTTCACACTATTTTTGGTTTCCCCAATATAAATAATGCCACAATTCTTACATTGGACTGCATATATGCAATTGACGGAAGTAAGGGTTAAATGCTGAAAAATTGGCTTTTCTTTAGCTGTTATCGGGTTCATAATTATCTTTTTATTTACATAAGGGATCTGCCAAGCTGTCTTATTCTTTTTCTTAACTGTACAAGATGCCCTTACCAAATAATCTTTCAAATTGTTATTCCTCCAATACGCTGATAATAATTTAATATTTGCCAACTCGTCATCTAGTAATTGTGCCCCTTGGAAATTATTTTTCAAGATCCTAACCACTACCTGGGCTTGGGTTGAGAAGGTGAAAATCAATGGGACTAACCTCCTCCGTGAATCCTCTATTTCCAAAATTTTTATTTCCCTCAATAAATATTCCAAATCCTCTATATCACATTCCCATTTCCCAGTCGTAGGGTTAGTATCTTCTAATAAATTAAATCTCTCGTCACCCCCTTCCATAAATTCCATTCCGTCCATTACCAAATCCCTCAACTAGATAGAATTAGGTCCTCCCTTCCAACAGTTCACATCTGGCACCCTATCATAGTTCTCAAAATTAAAATCGGAGCCAGGAGTACTCCTTTGTCTTGGATGGTTAACCTCCGGGATCCCCCTAGGGGCTTCAGACATAGAATTAAGGCTAGGGTTGGTCATCCCTTCAAACAATCACCTCTACGATTCACCCCTTGGTCCTTAAAGCTATCATTTCGGCTAGAGTAATGAATTCTAATCTCCTTATTAACCTCAGGGCTCCCCCCATGGGCTTTAAGCTTAGGATTCGGGGTGGGGTTAGTATGTATATTTGTAATCACCCCTAAGTCCTCCCCCGAGTCTAAAAAAATATCAAGCTCCAACCCATTAAAATAACTATCAAGAACCATCCCGTTAGGAATAAGGGCCCTTTCTCCTACCCACTCCATTCCAAACCAGTGTCTATCATCTATTCGAGTTAAACACTCTTCCGAGTCCCCCATATTCATTTCATTCCTACCTTTCCCATAAACCAGAGAATTATACAAAACACACTCCACTCTATTCTCCTCCACCATTTTATTCCACCCATCTTGGTAAGTATCAAGTCGTTTTAGGACAGGTAAGTATTTCCTGCCATGGTTATTCTTGCTCATACTCTCAATCCCTCTATTATATCCACCTTGTATTGTATTCTCTATTTTTTGCAGGTTTTGGATGTCCCAACAATGAACAAAGAAAATGGAAGGAAGCAGAAAAGGACAGATCAGACGGTAAGTATCCCCGTTCGGGAAATTAACCATTTTTTCTTTTCTAGGTAAAATACATTCCCATTTATTCGTCAATCTCCCTCCGAACTTCCTCAGCTAAAAGAATTGCCTACCCTCCACCAGGACCTGATCAGACCTTCCTCCATAATGCAAAATATCACCCTCTGAACTTTGAGCCGTAAGCCAGGACAACTCTGATATACTATTTCCGTTACTCTTAGAGACCTTAACTTGAGGTATCCCTATTTTTTTATTTACTACCTTGTTAGGAATTTGCAGATAGCTTGTATATGTATTTTCTACCTCTGATTTTATCTCTCTTAAAAATCTCCTCGAGTAACCACTCTTTCTTAGGGATGAAAATAACACTCCAATTGCTTCCCGCACATGCTCCTTGTCTGAATTGATTCTGTAAAACCTAATCAATTGGGATTTAACTATACCCATGAAGGTATGTTTAGGGTGATAACTCCCTTTCTGCAAAAGAGCATGTGTATCTGTACTGTTGAAATGTACTTTAGCCCAAATCTGTTTATGAAATTCCGATACCTTCTTAAAATATACCTGAGTGTCCAAGAAGGTCAAAGACTCTCTACTTAGTTCCGCTGTTATTTTGATGGTCTTATGGGTGTTATTCAGAATATCTACAAACTCACGAAATTCCCCCTCCGTATACAGCCATATCCCAAAAATATCATCAAGGTACCTTAAGTATAGATACGGTAACCTGGGACATTTTAAGAAAGCCTCCTCCTCCCATCTGGCCATATAAATATTGGCATATGAGGGGGCATATCTTTTCCCCATCGCTGTTCCGTAGGTCTGTAGATATAAACTTCCATTGAATTCAAATTCGTTCGTTGTCAGATTTAGTTCCAACAAATGCAATAAGTACTGATCTGGTCTACTGCTATCCGGATATTTTTCCAACGTACTCTTCACTGCTTCCAAACCCAATTGTATATTAATATTTGTATATAGGGATTCAACGTCCATAGAGAACATAAAAGCCCCTTCTGGAAAGTCTCGTCCACGAATTATCTGCAAAAAATGATATGTGTCTTTTATAAAACTATTATGTAGTCCAGCTAATGGATTCAGATGGAATTTAATCCATTCCGATACCCTATAGGATTCTGAACTACAATCGGATATAATCGGTCTACCCGGCGGGATCTGATACGGGATCGACCATGCCTCCGGTTTCTTATGTATCTTGGGTAATAGGTAAAATTTACGCGTTGAGGGATCAGGAGGTCCACTCAAGTATCGTTTTTGTTGAGCTGATATATACCCTTTCTCCTGCATTCCTTCCAGCACTTTGATCATTTTAGAGTGTATTTTATCACGGTTAGATTTTTTAAGTGGTCTATAATGCATGCGATTAGATAATTGACGTTTAGCCTCCCAGAGATACTGTTCCCTATCCATGATAACAGTCAAGGACCCTTTATCCGCCGATTTTATGATAATGCGCTTATTATTGATCCTAAAATATTCAAGGGAAAATCTCTCAGCCTTAGTCAAATTATCCAGGGCCCCCGGAACTAATTGCATTTTCTCTAAGTCCTTTTTATCCTCCTTTATTAAATCCAGCACTCCCTGGCTTAGATTCTGGTTCCTGGGTTCCCAATGAGATGGCTCCACAAATATTTTTGTCACCTGGCCTACCTCATATTCAAAATAATCTGACAGCTTAAGACGGCGATGATATTTATATACGTCCCTCTTAATTTCCTCCAGATCTATTTTCCCCGGCACAGGTACAAAGGTAAGTCCTTTTTTGTAAGAGGGATATATCTGATTGTGTTAACCTAAAATTTTGACTTAAATTGAAAATATTACATTCTTTAACCGTTGTAAATCTGTATGATTTCTGTAATAAGTCTAAGCACTCTAGTCAATGATCTGCTATAAAGAATGCCTGCTCCATTGTCCAATGTAATTTATCTTATGATTCCAATTCTGCATCTCCTTGTCCCAAACTTTCTATCACTCTTACTCCTTTTAATTTATCTAACCCATCATTAAGATCTTTTATTTTGTTACAGACTACCTCCGATTGATCCTTAAGTGAGTACGGGACTTTGGCTACAAAGATGGTAGCCCGTGGAAATTTTTGTCCCAGAATTGAGATCAATGACTTATAGTTAGAAATTGTATTTCTATCTGGACCTATGTTATTACAATCATTCAAACCCATACAAACCAATACCTTCAATACTTTAATATTCCTTTTTCTGATCCTACTAATTACACTGGCCACCTCCGTTACCTCCCGGAAAACTGAATGCCTCCAGTTTGTTTTGTCTATAATGTGGGATTCTTGCAATATTCGAGTCCCCCACTATTATAAATGGCTTGGTAATCTCCGGGATTACCTTCTTATCTTTCCACCAGTCTGCTATCCTAAAAGGACGATCCACTATCTCCATTTTGAATATGTCCTTCTGTTCTCTATCCATGATGGGATCAGTTTGGAAGGTTAAGCCATCCTCATTATCTGATGGTAACTCCTCCCCTGTCATCCTTTCACCATCACTCAGTCTAGCTGTTCCCTCCAAGTTTATTCTGTCTGCCCCAAGGTACCAGATGAAGCCCCTTTAATAGAAGGATCATATGAATCCGTTATTACCTGCTCTGATATTCCTTCCTCACCCATCATCCTAAATTGCTCAATTCCTGGATTTAATAAGGAAATTTCCCTTCCTTCAGCTACTTTTTGTTCTAAAATACCCTCCCTCTCCTACCTCCCTTTCCAATTGATCCAGAAAACAATCCCTCCCATCTCCATAAAATGCTATACCTTCCTCACTCCTGTTTGATCTAGGATTGTAAAATTGGTAAGTATAAAGTTAGCCTGATTTATTCCTCTCTCATTAACCTCTGCCCCTTTTTCTTCCACAGGTTCTCGTGATTCCAAGGCCCCCCTTCCTGGAGTAACTACGGTAAGTATAACTTTATCATTCTCCCCACTTTCCTCTTGCAACCTTTCACTTTTCACACAGGATTAACAATCAAATGTGTTTCCCCTTGAAGAGGTAAGTATCTATTATCCATCCTGATTGGATCCATCCTTCTAAATTATGAAACAAATAACACCCAATACAACAACAAACACAATACAGTTATAATCAATAATTTTGACAACAAAAGAAAACTAGGGAAATTTCTTATTCTTTTTCTAAAACATTATCTCTTGATCTTACCAGTAATCCTGGCTGTCCATCCACTGGATGACCCGTCCTACTTATCACCCTTTCTATTCGTATTAGGCCTTTGTCCAAAAATAAATAAATCTATCCACATCCTCCACTTCCACACACTAAGTGTTATTTAAAGTGCTATATGTCTTAAGTGCTTTTAGTCCAATAAATATATAAATAAATAAATAGTCAAACCTTCCATGCACTAATATTCAACCACTACTTCTACTTCTGTAATCTATCTAAAAAATTAAGTAAAGATAAATGTTAGTTAAACGCACAAAAAAAAAACACACACAAAACCTATACCAGCCGAAGAGATTATTTTGTAACAAACTATCCCTCCAGGCCAATCCTCCTTAGTAAAAGATACACCATTTTGAAACAAACAATGCACCCTTCTCCAAGGTAACTAAAGAAAAGATGAAAGAAAAGAAAAAGACATACAAACATTTAACACATTTTGTGTTTAGTGAAAGTAAAAAAACTTATTTTAAAAAATATCCAATTTTTATAAATAATGCAGGCCTGCAAGAGAAAAAAAAAGGTAAGTATATTCTTTTTTAAAAAAAAAACTATTTAGAGCTCTTTTTATAGTTAGATAAGTAGGAGTAAGCTTACCCAGTCCTGTCACAGCCTTGGGTTGGGGTTGGGAAATAGTGGCCCATTATCCAAGAGCCCTAGGGTTAGGGTCTTAACATCAGGGCCTGTCAGTTGTAAATGCTTAGGATTAGGGTTGGGAGAGGGGGACCCATAAGTCAATGGACCCCAGCACAGGGTTTTAACAGGGTCCCCCATTTCCCTTTGGTTAGGGTTAGGATTTGGGGAAAGGGGTCCATTATCCAGAAGCCCTAGGGTTAGGGTCTTAACATCAGGGCTTGTCAGTTGCAATTGGTTAGGATAAGGGTTGGGAAAGGGGGCCCATAATTAAATAGGCCCTCAGTCAGGGTCTTAAAATCAGGGCCTGTCAGTTGTAATTAGTTAAGATAAGGGTTGGGAGAGGGGGGCCATAATTAAATGTGCCCCGGGTCAGGGTATTAACCTCAGGGTCCCCTATTTCTAATTGGTTAGGATATGGGGACAGGAACCTATTATCCCATAGCCCTAGGGTTAGGGTCTTAGCATCAGGGCCTATCATTTGTAATTGGTAGGATAAGGATTGGAAGAGGGGGGCCCATAATTCAATGGGCCCAGGGTCAGGGTCCTAACATCAGGGCCCGTTACCCCTAATTGGTTAGGTTTAGAGTTGAAACAAGGGGGCCCATCCTCCCCTATCCTGAGGGCCAGTGTCACATCAGGGCACCCCACCTCCCACCGGTTAGAGTTGGAGGAAGAGGGCCCATCCCTCAAACACCACCAGTCTAGGGTCTTAACCTCAGGGTCCCCCATTGGGTGCTCCGTACACCTGGAATTAAATCTCAAAATCGGTGGAATCCCTGATTTTATGTATTCCCGTTTTATTTGTAGGCCCGAGGACCAACGAACATCCCACCACAGATGCGGAATGGCCAGAACTGAAGAGGAACTTGGGAAGAACCGGAAGAACACCTCCAGAAGGAGGAAGAAGAAGAACCCAACCTCCCGGAACTGGAAGAAGACCAAGGAATATCCAATATGCACTTTGAAGATGGATCCAAGAAATTCGGAAAAAAGAAAGGTAAGTGATATGGTAAGTAGAATACAGGAGAATGAAAGGTAAGTAAATATGTTTCCGATATCTGTTGTTCCCCCCGTACATTGTCTGTCAGATCTATCGAAACTAAATTTGCCCCCTCACCACTATCTGAATCAGTATCTGTATAGGTGGACAATGCATCCTGCGCTCGAGTCATCTGAGCCTCGTTCAATAGTGGCAGCTGTGGAACTCCCGTTCTCCCTTTTACCCCTGAAGTCCCATAACTCAAGTACCTGGAGACATCTTGTTTCACCTTCCTCCTGGACCTCTCTTAAAAAACGGCGCGTGTATCCTCTCCTCCCGAGTGTGTGAAATAATAGTTTGATTGCCAAATCTGCATCTACTTGATGAGTATTAATCCTATAAAATCTAATCAATTGTGATTTGATTATGCTACGGAAGGTATGTTTAGGATGGAAGCTAGATTTAAACAGTAATGCATGGGTATCTGTCGGTTTAAAATAAACTCGGGATTGTAATATTTTTACTGTTGATGATACTGACCTAAAAGATTTCTGTGTCCAAAAATGTAAGTGCTACCTGGCTAACTGTTGGGGTTAATTTTATTGCTCTATGATGTGTATTTAGAATTTTCACAAATTCTTTGAATTCTTGCCTAGACAAGGTCCAGATGCCAAAGATGTCATCCAGGTACCTGAAGTACTTATATGGGAGTCTGGGGCACTTCCGAAACGCCGTTTGCTCCCACCTAGCCATATAAATATTAGCATAGGCAGGAGCAAACTTCTTGCCCATCGCTGTTCCATGTACCTGTAAGTACATTTTCTCATTGAAAACGAAATCATTGTTTAACAGGCTGATGCTGAGGAGATCCAGGACCACCGCATCCGGTCTCTCTGAAGACGGATTCTCGGCAAACAGACGAGCCACTGCCTCCAATCCCATGGTCGTATCGATATTCGTATATAATGACTCGACATCAATGGTGAACATAAAGGAATGAGAAGGTACTTGTAAGGTTCTAATTATTTGTAAAAAATGATACGTATCCTTAATGTAACTATTATGTAATTGTGAAAGCGGATTTAAAAAATCTATAAATTCGGCTATCCTGTATGATTCTGAATTGCAATCTGAAACTATCGGTCTGCCTGATGGAATTAGGGTTAGGGTTAGGTTTAGGGAAAGCAGAATCCCCATGAGTTTTGATTACACTGCTCTAATAAGGAGCTTTGTGCCTCTCTCTGCTTATGGGGTTTCAGGAAGCACTGGCCATCTTATACCAATTTGTTTTGGGCTAATACCTTGTCCCTCCCTGTGTTTTTCTATTGATTCTCTATGTATCATCCTACATGGTGCCCTCTATCCAAGTAAGTCCTATCCTATTTTTTTGACTGTGTTCTTTCCTTGGTTTCCCTATTTGTTTCTTATTTTGTTCTGTCAGAAGGTTAGCTTGTACAGCGCTGTGGCTCCAATGGATGTTCTGCCTTGATGGGCTTGAGTTCATCCCTGGTCCTTATGCTACGGTTCCCAAAGATGCTCAGCCTTGATGGGCTTGAGTTCATCTCTGGTCCCTTAGCTGTGGTTCCAGGGGATGCTCTGCCTTGGTGTGCATGAGTTCATTCCTTGTCCCTTTCCCTTCGTACGTGCTTTCCTTCTTATTCTTCTTATATTCGTCTAGTTCTTCCTATATCTGCCTTATCTTTGTCCTTTCTACCTGTTTCATCTTCCCTGGAATTCTGCTCACAGTGCGGGTAGTTCCACTGGATGTCCTGCCTGGATGGGCTTGGTTTCATCCCTGGTCCTATCCCTTCCCTGTTTGCTTATTCCATTCCCCCTATCTGTTTCTGCTGTTCTCCTTATTTATTCCATTTTTGTGTATTAGGATGTGGCTCCAAGAGTTGTTCTGCCCGGGTGAGCTTGAGGTTAACTCTTGGTCCCGTTCCATCCGTACCTGTCCGTTCACTTCTCTATCCTTCTGTTTATGCTATTCACTTTCCATTCTATTCACTTTTGGTGTTTGTGACGTATTAATTGGTATCTGGGGATCCTCATATTAGGCTGTAGCTCCAGTTGTGGTTCTGCATGGTTATGCCTGAGGTCCACCCTGGTCCATTTCCTTTTATATACATTTCCCCTTTTTTCCAATCAACACTGTTCCTGTTTTGTCCTATCCTTTTCATTCCTATATTTCTTTCCCTAATACTAATCTTTACTTAACTGACAATCCTCCTGTTTTTTTGTCCTTTGTGTATATCCCTATTCCTGGTCATTAACACTAGGTGCTAAAGTTATAGTTGCTACCTCATCCTGTGATAAGTTTAGAAATTGGATCGGGTAAGTTTGTCTATGTTATATCATATCTTTATAATCTTTTATTGTTTAAACTTAAACGTATGATGTATAAAGTTATACTTTCTGTTATCTAATGACTTAACATTAAGTAAAGTTCTAGAGAAGGCAGTCATTATGCAGTTAAATGACCACCTCAATAAACCTGCTATTCTTGATAAATTTCAGTCGGGTTTTAGAACAAATCACAGCACAGAAACTGCACTCGTTAAAGTAGTAAATGACTTGCGAGTGAATGCAGACAGAGGTCATTTATCTGTTCTCATCCTCCTAGATCTGAGTGCTGCATTTAACACCATTGATCACAACATTCTTAGAAATCACTTTAGTCAATGGGTGGGCCTCTCTGGCAGGGTCTTAAATTGGTTTGAATCCTACCTGACAGGGAGATAATTCTTTGTTAGTTGTGGTAATTACAACTCGAAGACATATGATATCCAATATGGTGTTCCACAAGGCTCTATCCTGGGTCCGCTGCTCTTCTCAATCTACATGCTTCCATTAGGTCAGATTATCTCAGCACACCTGATACTTCTTTGAAAAACCTTGTTGGTATTGGGTCAAGGACGCAGGTGGATGGTTTTAATTGAGAGATTATTTTCTTTAAATCAGGTAAATCTATCCTAGTGAAAGAGTTTAATTTGTTTATAACAGGATGCTGGGGTTTAGGAGGATTCTTAGTGTTGGGGAGATATACTATGTTATTTCTAATATCATTCATTTTTTGATTGAAAAATACAGCGACAGCCTCACAGGTTTCACTGGAAGCACTTAGGAGGCATTCCTTTGTGTTACCTGGTTTAGTAGGCGATCAATTGTTGAAAATAAGACTCTGGGATTACTAGCATTGTTATTTATAATCTTGGAGAAATAGCAGCGTCTCTCAAGACGGACAGTGTTATTGTATTCTGTTATTTTGACTTTTAATATTTCATGGTGGATAGTAAGTTTAGTCTTCCTCCATTGACGCTCAGCTCTACGGCATGTTCTCTTTAAATCAGACACTCTTTGGGTCTTCCATGGTATAGCAATGCTAGAAGATTTTTTCACTGTCTTTTCAGGTGCAACTATGTCAACAGCAGCTCTCACTTTAGTATTAAATCTTTCCACCTTACTATTTACATTGTCTTCGCTATTATAGCTGGCACTATAAACGGACTGATTGCTTAAAATGTTTGTAAGTTTTAAAGCTGCTGCCGAATCAAAGAAGCGTTTTTTAACAATATGCTTCTCATGAGTGTTTTTTATCATTATTTCTATATTAAAAAGTAGAAGAAAATGGTCTGATAGACGAATATCAATGATCTGTTTTATATCAACTTTCAGTCCTTTAGTAATCACTAAGTCTAACGTATGACCTGCTTTATGTGTAGGCTGATTTATGAGTTGTCTCAAATCAAAAGAATCCAGGAGGTTCATAAATTCTTTTACTTTTAGATCACACTGATTATCTATATGAAAATTAAAGTCGTCAACTATTAGGAATGTGTCATAGTTAGTAATTAAAATTGACATTAAGTCAGAGAATTCCTCAAAAAACGACGCGTTATATTTAGGAGGTCTATACACGGATAGTACTAGAACTTGAGAATCTCCATGGATAACAACGTGAGATACTCAAAGGACTTGAACTTACCAAAACTGACATCTTTACATTTTAATCGGCTCGAGTAAATGTTAGCCAATCCGCCCCCCCTTTTTCCCTGGCGGTTTGCACGAGTAAAACTGTAATCCGGAGGCGCAGATTCGATTAAAACTGCCGCGCCATCCGAACTAAGCCATGTTTCATTTAGAGCAATAAGATATATTTTTTTATCACTAATAAGATCGTTGATAAATGTTTTGTTAGTTAAAGCTCTAACATTTAATAGTGCCATATTTAATGTTTCAGAGGTGCAGAGATGAATACTATGTGCGTTATTGTTATTTGGAATAGGAACTAAATTATTATTATTAGCGCCGCTCTGTGTGCATTTTTTGTTTAATCTGTGATCTGTTTTATAGTTTTAATACATTGTTCCTTTAAAATAGTGCTTTTAATTAGATTATTGGAGTTTATGCCGTATTTCATAGGTTTTCTACGTGCATTGAGATTGCTTATTACAGTATTAATGGTGTACACTTTAACGGAAGACACTCTTAAACATTCATCATGTCCTGGCACAGCAGTATTATTTCGGAAGGGGTTAAGAGCAGAGATAGTCAAGAAAAACGAATTACCTTCGATATGTTTTCGGAGAGGACCCGGGCGCCGAAACTGTTCGGATGCAGGCCATCACGCTTGAAGAGACGCGGCCTTTCCAAAAAGAGATTCCAATTGTTGATGAAGCCGACATCCTTCTTCTTGCAGAAACCCTGTAGCCAGTTGTTCAACCCTAGCAGACGACTGTAGTACTCGTTGGATCGTCTGACGAGAGGTAGTGGACCAAACGAAGATCTTTGCCGATGGGGTCCTCTCCTTCGTGTCCTTAATCAAAGCTGCGAAGTCAGCCTTCAGGATTTCGGATTGTCGGTGCCTTATATCGTTTACGCCGGCATGCAAGACGATTGCTCCAACTGCCCTCTCCTTGTGTTTCTCGTAGAATAACTTCAATTTAATTTAATTTAACTTAATCCTGATTTTCTATGTTCATTTTCCGTATAATAACTACTCATGGTGGCTCTGAAATCCGTACTGACCCCTACTCTCTCTTCTGTTTCTTTTTCCGGTTTCTTTGTGGTGGTGGCCTGTGTCACCTCCACCTACTCAAAGCTTCATGATGCTCCAACAATGATGGATGGATTTAAAGGCAGAAGTCTACATGACCATCATCATCATCAAGCCCTTCCGTGAGAACCCTAAATCCAAAGAGGACTGTTTCATTTATGTTAGGTAGAATGCCCAGAGGGGACTGGATGGTCTCATGGTCTGGAATCCCTACAGATTTTATTTTTCTCCAGCCGTCTGGAGTTTTTGTTTTTCTGTCCCCTGGCCATTGAACCTTACTCTTATTCGATGTTAATTAATGTTGATTTATTTTGTTTTATAATTGTGTCTTTCATTTTTCTATTCTTTAATATGTAAAGCACTTTGAGCTACTGTTTGTATGAAAATGTGCTATTTAAATAAATGGTGTTGTTGTAATGAAGTATAGTCGGCTCTGTCCTCTCTTGCACAGATCATCAGTATTGGCAGTCCAGTCCAATTTGTCATCCAGCTGCACTCCCAGATATTTAAAGGTCTGCACCCTCTACACATAGTCACCTCTGATGATCACGGGGTCCATGAGGTGCCTGGGCCTCCTAAAATCCACCACCAGCTCCTTGGTTTTGCTGGTGTTCAGGTGTAAGTGGTTTGAGTCGCACCATTTAACAAAGTCCTTGATTAGGTTCCTGTACTCCTCCTCCTGCCCACTCCTGATACAGCCCACCATAGCAGTGTCGTCAGCGAACTTTTGCATGTGGCAGGACTCCGAGTTGTATTGGAAGTCTGATGTAAGTTGGCTGAACAGGCGCTCCTGTGCTGCTGACCACAATGTCTGACCTGCAGTTCCCAAGACGCACATATTGAGGTCTGTCTGTAAGATACTCCACAATCCATGCCACCAGGTATGAATCTACTCCCATCTCTGTCAGCTTGTCCCTGAGGAGCAGAGGTTGGATGGTGTTGAAGGTGCTAGAGAAGTCCAGAAACATAATTCTTACAGCACCACTGCCTCTGTCCAGGTGGGAGAGGGATCGGTGAAGCATATAGATGATGGCATCCTCCGCTCCCACCTTCTCCTGGTATGCAAACTGCAGAGGGTCGAGGGCGTGGCGGACCTGTGGCCTCAGGTGGTGAAGCAGCAGCCGCTCCATGGTCTTCATCAGATGTGACGTCAGAGCAACAGGCCGGAAGTCATTCAGCTCACTAGGACATGATACCTATGGGACAGGAGTGATACAAGAAGTTTTCCAAAGCAACAACAACAACATTTATTTCTATAGCACATTTTCATACAAACAGTAGCTCAAAGTGCTTTACATAATAAAAAATAGAATAATAAAAGACACAGTAAGAAAATAAAATAAATCAACATTAATTAACATCGAATAAGAGTAAGGTCCAATGGCCAGGGAGGACAGAAAAATCAAAAAAAAATTTCAAACGGCTGCAGAAAAAAAAAAAATCTGTAGGGATTCCAGACCATGAGACCGCCCAAGCCTCAGGACTCTCCCCTGTTCCAGGCTCAGGTTGAAGATGTGCTGTAGAGGACTCTCCAGTTCCAACGCACAGGCCTTCAGTAGTTGTGGCGATACACCATCTGGACCCGCTGCTTTGCTAGCACAAAGTCTCCTCAGCTTTCTGCTCACCTGCGCTGCTGTAATTGTGGGTGGGGATGTCTCCCCTATGCTGGTATCAGTAGGAGGATGAGTGGAGGGTGAAGTACTCCGAGGTGAGAGTGGGTTAGGGTGGTCAAACCTGTTAAAGAAGTTGTTCATTTGGTTTGCTCTCTCCACGTCTCTCTCAATGGTGGCATCCTGCTTTGAGCTGGAGCCAGTGATGATCTTCATCCCATCCCACAATTCCTTCATGCTGTTATTCTGCAACTTTTGCTCCAGCTTTCTCCTGTACTGCTCCTTTGCCGCTCTGAGCTGGAGTTGGAGTTCCTTCTGCAGCTCATGCTGATCACCGCCTGTGAAAGCCCTTTTCTTCTTTTTCAAAAGGCCTTTGATGTGACTTGTAATCCATGGCTTGTTGTTAGCATAGCAGCGTACTGTTCTTACTGGAACTACAATGTCCATACAGAAGTTGATGTAGTCAGTAGTGCAGTCAACAACCCCCTCAATGTTCTCACTATATGATCCCTGCAGGATATAGTAGAGATATCCAGCAGGATTTTGTTCCCCATTGACATCTGATGTGGTTTTCAAAGTTTTCCTTTAATTTTTTTTAAACAGTTTATTTTACATATAATGTAGTACGAGGGGCAGTAAGGTGGCACAATGGTAGCGCTGTTGCCTCACAGTAAGGAGACCTGGGTTCACTTCCCAGGTCCTCCCTGCGCGGAGTTTGCATGTTCTCCCCATGTCTGCGTGGGTTTCCTCCCACAGACCAAAGACATGCAGGTTAGGTGCATTGGCGATCCTAAATTGTCCCTAGTGTGTGCTGTGTGTGTGTGTGTGTCTGTGTGCCCTGTGGTGGACTGGTATCCTGCCCAGGATTTGTTCCTGCCTTGCGCCCTGTGTTGACTGGGATTGGCTCCAGCAGACCCCCATGACCCTGTGTTAGGATACAGCGGCCTGGAGAATGGATGGATGGATAAATGGATGTAGGACAAGTTTATCCAAAAATTAATGAAATTATAAAAAAAAAACTGTCTAGTACATAATGAGATGAAAAAGAAATTACAAAGGAAACAACAGCTGTGGCAGGCGTATATAACCAGAAAAATCTAATGCTAACTATACGGCTCGTGAGGAGAAAAATTAAAAAGGATATTAGAGAAGCTAAAATAAAGACAGAGAGAAATATTGAAGATAAAGTTAAAACACCTCAAAGAGATTCTGTCAGTATTTTAGTAATACAAGAACAGTCAAGGAGAAGATGAAGTGCATCATGAATAGCAAATGAGAATTAAAAGCAGTGGCAGTGGAATGGCAAACCCTCTAAAGTTGCATTTTTCTGATGTCCTCACATGTGAGGAAATAGATAACCTCCCAGCGGTGACAAGGACTACTAAGGTGGTGTTGTGTCTACAAAGTACACCGTTTCTCACTTGCTAGAAAGTCTAGAAAACACAACAACCGAAGGTGCACACTATTCTCACACATGCGCAGAAACACATGCGCTCATGCAATTAACATTACAAACATCCTGTTATCCAACAGGTGGAAATTCTAGAGAGAGAAGAGCCACTGAGATTAAATAAGTTGAAGTCAAACTACTAACCTGGACCAGATAATATTTATTCTTGACTTCTTACAAGGTCAGTGAGTACAGACACACATACAGACATATTTTTAGGAATTTTACTGAACAGTCAGCATGGGTTCAGACAAAGCTGGTCATGTTTCACTAACCTGCTAGAATTCTACAATGAAGCAACAAAAGGATACAATCAGACTGGTTGAAGTGATGTGAGTTATTCACTTTTCATAAAGCTTTTGATTAGATGCCGCATGAGAGTTGGGAGTTCAGGGCATTATGTGTAGATGGGGACAGAATTGGTTAAAATACAGGAAGCCATGGATGATGATGTGAGGTATTTTATCAGAATTGGGTGAAGTGGTGTCCAGCAGGGGTCAGTGTGAGGGTCGCTGTTATTTTTTATCATTATTTAAATGATTTGGATAGGATTATAATTGACAAGTTGGTTAAGATGGCAGATGGCAGCAAGTTAGGTGGTTTGGCAGATTACAGAGGGACTTGGGTAGATTTGTGGAGGATAAAATTTAATGTCAGTAAATGCAAAGTAGAGTATTATACGTAGGATGTTGTGAAGTATAAGAATGATTAAAGGTTTGGGAAGCCATTCCCGTAGAGTGTGTACAGCTCAGGCCCAGCAGTAGCGCTAAGGCACCGGTCACATGCAAACAAAGTACACTTTAGACACCAAAACAGTTTCCAGAGGGAACTTTTATCAGGTGGAACCTAAAGAAGTACAGTCATGAAGGAAATGAGGGTGATGGAGGAGCGGGTGATGAAGGTGACATTCATGTGGGAAGCCAGACGGGAGGACATCAACGAGAGACCGGACATGAAGTCATCGAGGGGGACTGTTGACAGTTTATGTTTTGTCGGGTTTCGTGTCTTCATTCTTCCTGCTGAGAAAGAGAAAAAGACATTAGCACGCCATCTAGTAGTCCCTCCTGTGGTTTTCTACGCTCTGTCGAGCCTGTTGGCTGCTCCCTACTTGCTTGGGTGTGACAATGTAAAAATTCTATGTGTTATACTCTATACGTGTAATGAAAATCCTCGGGTAGTGTTTAGCACACTGGCTAATTTAACAAATGGGAATTCAGATCTACAGTGTAAAACACCAAAAGACATTAGCAGTGCAGACTTTATGAACTTCTTTAATGAGAAAATTAAAAAAATAAGCTCCCAGATCTCTGCATCACAGTACAAATCACATACTAGCTTGTCTCACATTGCATTCAACACTTTAGAAGTTTTAATCCTGTAACATAACAGGTCTTAACTTTAATTTTTAAAATGAAACCCACTATTTGTGCCCTGATCCAGTATTTTTTTTTCCAGTGTATTTTTAACAATACTAATAAAAAGTGCAATAGATGTTCTTAGCTTTATTAACATGGCACTGTACCTGATGCACTAAAAGTGTCAGTCATTAAACCATTACTTAAAAAGTCAGACCTAGACCCACACATACTAAATAACTATAGGCCTATTTCAAATTTACCGTTTCTCTCTAATATACTAGAAAAAGTAGTTGCCAGTCAGCTTCAGTCACACCTTACGCATCACAATTTACTTGAAAAATTCCAGTCTGGTTTTCGCACTGGTCATAGTACAGAAACTGCACTAACGCGGGTCGTAAATGACATTCTGATATCCTTTGATGAAGGAAACTCCACTGTAATGATGTTGTTAGACTTAAGCGCAGTGTTTGACACCATTGACCATTCGATTTTACTGCACAGGCTAGAAAATGATGTTGGGCTTACAGGCAACGTGCTCGCTTGGTTTAGTTCTTATTTATCAAATCGATTCCAATACGTACAGAAATGTGCTGACAGAACTCCATCATTATACACAGAAGTTCAATATGGTGTCCCGCAGGGCTCAGTACTGGGACCTTTACTGTTTTCACTTTAAATGCTTCCACTAGGATCCATCATTAGAAACATAATGTTAATTTTCACTCATATGCAGATGACACCCAGTTATAACTTTCTTTTAGATCAAATGAAGTTTCTCTGATATCTTTAATTAGTTGTGTTAGTAAATTAACGGAGTGGATGGATGAGATCTACTTGTCTTTAAACACTGATAAAACAGGGATGTTAATTATTGGAGAGTATGACGTTGCTTGCAAAAATATTTTGTCATCATTTATTAATTTTAATCCCCATTAATTTTACTGAATCAGCCCACAATCTAAGAGTTATTTTGACTCTAGCATGTCATTTAAAGTGCATATTACAAAACTGTCCAAATCATATTTTCATCTTAAAAATGTTGGGAAATTAAAGTGTTTTGTAAATTTGCTGGATACTGAGATATTAATTCATGTATTTATTTCTTATAGGATTGACTACTGCAATGCTGTTTTCACTGGATGTTTAAACTGTTCTTTATTCAGCCTCTAGTTAATCCAAAATGCTGTTGCAAGAATTATTACAAGAACAAGAAGATATGAACACATAACTTCAGTTCTTAAATCCTCACACTGGCTCCCAGTCAAGTTTAAGGTCCGAACTTATCATGACTTACAAACCAGAGCGCACTTCTAATGACATTACGATCTCTTAGGCCAGGTTTATACTTCACGTGATGGGAGTGCTCCAGCAGACGCTACTGCTACACAAGTGTTATATTGTTCATACTTGTGTGTGTACTTTACATAAATCTGGAAGATTCCACCAGGTGGCAGTGCGAGATATTATCACGGTGAGAACAGGTTCAGCTTTGCTGTGTTGTGAATTGCCTGAAACATCCATTAAACTCTGAGGACACCTTGCCACCATAGCTCTGAAAAGGATGCACCCATTCCTGCAAGCATTAGGCGCGAGTCAGAACCAATCCCTGGACGGGGCATCATCTCAATGCAAGGTGAACACAAGCACACACATACACTGGCGTCATTTTAGTGTCACCAAATCCCCAAACCTTCATGTCTTTGGAAGGAAACTGGAGCACACTGTGGAAACCCACCAGGAAAACATGCAAACTGCAGGCAGGGAACACCAGGGACGTGAGTCCCTGGGAGGCAGACCGCGCCACCATGACATCTGTAATTATTATCAGTATTCATTATTTAAATGACGTTAACCACTTATGTGTAAAATGTAACATACATAGTTTAATGCATTTCATCATGAAAGTGATATCACGTATAAATCTAAGGATTTCCAGAGAGCTGGAATATCATAAATGTAATGTGTTCTGTGTGGCGTTTGCTGTTGTCAGGTCAGGAGGAAGCCCCTGAAGCAGGTAGCGATTAACAACTGGGTCCGTTTTAAGATGACGTTTACGACGGTCTACTTTAATGATAAACTACAAGGTTAAAGTGGATTAAAGCCAAAATATATACGTTAATCACGAAATACACCTTTTCACCATGTCCTTAATTTTTTTCTCTTGGCTCAAATACGCTGCCATATATTATGATGCCATTGTGAAGGTGCAAAAAAAAAATGTCAGCACAGAAGATGGTATGTGAGACCTTTAAAATGTATTGTGTCATTACATTGGTGAATATGCGACACTTGAAATTAAAAGCACCATAAATGAATGTGTATGTCGCCATTTTTCTTCACCACATCGAACCATTCATCAAACATTGAAGCACGCACATCGATCCCGTACGATCTGCAAAGTGGCTTTCTGTCATGTGTAGATAGTAAACAGAGACTCTGACATCACATTCCAACTTTTATCACATTTGGTACCCCAACTTTTTGCTGGTACTTCAACTCACGCACACGTCGTGTTAATTTTTGAGGTCGTGCTTAGAGGACATGTCAAATGAACACTGGGAATGCGTGGCAGCCATGCTGCGTGCACATATGTATTCTGAGCGTGAAATATCAACGAGCCCTTGTGATTTCAAGGATTAATAAAATATCAGTAGGACGTCGAGACTTTAGTTACAGGGCCCCTAAACTTTGAAGTGGTCTGCCTGCTACTATAAGAGATGCCCTTTCGGTCTCAAGAAAGAATTGTATTCCGTTTTTGAAATATTAATAATATCAAAAGGTCTAAGAGCCATGTTGATGAGTGTTCAGCACACATGGAGTTGTTCCTGTCATTACTGTGAGAGATGCCAAACGTTCTCCTGCCCACCCTGAACCATGTACTGTCCAAAAGAAAGGAAACATTCATTACTTTCATGTTCAACTCTGCAACAGAGGACTCACAGGGCCCACTCTTTGAATTGTAGCCCACCCTGTTCAAATGTAAGGCCCCAGATGTTTAGCCTCAATATTTCTAATTATGTGTGTGGCATCGCATATCAACTTAAGAATGGTGAACACACACGTGCGCTTAGGAGGCAGCCAACAAGCCCTAAGGTGAGTGATACTACAAGGGATGAAGTGTTGATTGAACGTACTGCTGCCTCTCTCTCTCCATCAACAGAACTGAGGAAGACAAACAGTAACTCACTGTCAATACCTCCGGTCACTCAAAATGGCTTCCACTCAACAATCCTGGCTCAGTATTCTATCAATGACGCCACTTTTCCAGACCGTCCATTATGACATCACTCCTGGACCACCATGATTATGTCATTCCAGCCCACCATAATAATGCCACTTCCGGTCCTCAATGATAACATCACTTGCGTCCATCTGCATGTGATGTCATTTCCTGTCACCCTCATTTCCTGCTACCAATTTGTTCTGAAAACTCCATGTATTCAATTCTCAAGGGTCAAATGCTCTTATTTTGATCCTCTTTTGCCATTTCATTTCATTTCTGTCCAAAGAAATTATACAGGGTCATTACCCTTTTTCTGAGTCATTATCTTCACCACAACGGATAAACAGGCACATTAATGTTTGTACTGGTCATTTGATATTCTGACCAGCGCGTTGTTCAGAAAAGCCTTCAGCCAAATGAACTACAATATAATACATTAGAAAACCTCAAATCAGAGCCGCATTAGTAAGCATATCAGCTACAGGTGCTCGCTCAACTGGGGAGTTTCTTCAAAGGGTGAAGGCCTCTGTAGAGAGGATGAAGGTGGGCAGTGTAATAATAATAATTATTAGATTACATTTTATTTAAAAGCAGCTTTCCCATGATCAAGGTGCTTTGTAGAGTCTCAGAAAGAAGAGCAGAGTATATGAAACATTGGATACAAATATGTTCTGCTGACTAAAACAGATGAATACATCATATGCAAAGCATTAAATAGAATAATGGACAATAAAGTAATGTATCAAAGCCTGAACAAATAACATCACTTGTGATATAACACACAAACACACTCACACACACACAAATTATCCTGAGCATCTGGACAGAGAGGTAAACTTAAAGAGGCTTCAGAATGTCAGGTGAAGTTCAAAGCCTTGCTGATCAGATAAGTTCTAAGTTTTTTTTTTAAAGAATAACTGGAGTCAGCTGATCTCATTAATTTCGGGAGGTCATTTCCAAGTCAGGGGGCTCTACAGCTGTCACCCACAGAGTGCAGGTCAGTGTGGGACACACCAAGATGGCCAGAATCAGAGGACCTGGGTGGGAGAACAGGAGCCGAGTGATGGAGAAGGTTGCTGTTGTAGTCGGTATGAGGACATTTAAAGCTTTGTAATTAATTAATAGAATTTGATCTTCGATTCTGAAAACACAGAGAGCCAGTGAAGATGAAGCAGGATGGCTGTGATGTGCTCTTTGTTGTTGGTTTGTATCAGGACTCTTGCAGTAGATTTTGAAATCAACTGGAGCTTTGATATAAGATTAGAAAGGGCACCTGCCAGTAGGGAGTTACAGTAATCGATGCAGGATGTGATAAAAGCAGCATTACAAAAGGAGAGGAAGGAGTGAACAGGGATATGTTATGGAGGTGAAAGTAGAAACGTTTCTTAATGTGATTTATGTGGGCATAATAAGAAAAGCAGGAATCAAAAATGACACCAAGATTCCTTGTATTAGATGAAGGTCTGAGGAGATCACCGTCAAGAGTGACTGAGGAGGAGCTCATTTTCATAAGTTGCGCTGTAGTGCCAATTTGCAGGAGTTCAGTTTTGTTGTAATTTAATTTTAAAGAGTTCTGCTCCATCCAGGTATTAATTTCACTGTGGCAGGTTGTGAGCTGAGAAAACTCTGATGAATTTTCAAATTTAACATTGAAAAATGAGTTGAGTATCGTCTGCATAAAAATGATAATCCAGTTCATAGCTACAAATGATATGGCCAAGGGGAAGCATATAATGTAGATACAGAAGAGCAGAGGGCCGAGAACAGAGCCCTGAGGAGCCCCTTGTGTGCATGTTGTGGCCTATTAGTCAGATAGGACTTGAACTACTGGAGGGCAGTGCCAGAGACACCCAGCATGTTCTCCATTCTGGACAGTAGAATGTCATGTCTGACCCGAGAGTCAAATGCTGCACTGAGGACTAACAGAATTAGTATGCTGGTTTGTCCAGAGTCTGCTGCCATAAGCAAATCCTTAGTTAGCCGAAGCAGAGCAGATTCACAACTATGCTTCACTCTCAAACCAAACTGAAAGGACTCCATCAATTAATTAGAAGTTAAGTAATTGGTGAGTCGGGAGGCCACATAGATAGATAGAAAGGGTAAGTGGGAAACAGGCAAAAAATTGTAAGATTGTCAGCACCAAGATCAGACTTTTTAACACTGGGGTTACAGCTGTGATTTTACTTGTAACAGTTGGGATTGTGGCATGAAGGCAGGATTTAAGAAGTGTGGCGAGGATGGAGTCCAGGACACAAGTAGTCAACCTCATCTTGCAAAGCAGGTCATTAACAAAAGCAGATGTGACTGGTAAGAACTTAGAGAAGGAGCTGGATGGAGTGGGAAGAGAGGGAAAGATATAAATGGATGATGGATATATGTTTGTTTAGTTATTTAGATTTTTTATTTTAGAAAAAGTGGAGTCATTTCTCACATACTTCAGTAGAGGAGGTAACTGGGCCAGATGCAGGTTGAAGTAGTTTATTAACTACAGAGAACATCACCTTTGGGTTTTCATGGCCACTTTCTATTATACTGCCATAATGTGTGTTTGTGGCTGCAGTTAGTGCATCTCTGTGAGCCCTTTGATGGTCAGAGAAAGCCTGGACATGCACAGTGAGGCCAGTCTTAGGTGACATTCTCTCAAGGTGTCGGCCAGCTGCTTTTATAGACCGTAATTCTAACTTGTACTATGAAGAGTAACACTTAAAGGAAAACTCCTCATGTTTTAAAGGGTAATTCCTTCATAATTTTCAACACTTCAGTAATACCCTGTGACGCAGTTGTAGCGCTGTTACCTCGCAGTAAGGAGATCATGGGTTTGTGTCCCAGTAGGCAAAGCACTTTGAGTAGTGAGTACTATATAAATGTAAAGAATTATTATTATTATGTCACCTCTTATTCGTCTTTTGCTTAAGCTGTATATGCTCAGCTCTTTTAATGTCTCCTCATAACTCATCCCCTGTAGCCCTCTAATCAATCTCGTCGCTCTTCTCTGGACCTTCTCTTATGTTGTTATGTCCTTTTTGCAGCCTGGAGGCCAAAACTGCACACAGTACTCCAGATGAGGCCTCACCAGTGTGTTATAAAGACTGAGCAGAACCTCCTGTAACTTGTATTCCACACATCAAGGCGCTATATAACCTGACATTCTTTTAGCCTTCTTAATGGCTTCTTAACACTGCCTGGTAGTTGATAGCGTCAAGTCCACTGAAACTCCTAAATCCTTCTCATAAGGTGGACTTTTGATTTTCAGACTCCCCAATGTGCATGCATGCCAACAATTTTATTTCTTAAGTGTAATACTTTACATTTACTGACATTAAACTTCATCTGTCACAAATCTGCTTTAAACCTGTATGCTGTAATGATTCAGTGGATTCCAGATTATCTGCCTATCCTCCTAGTCTGGCATCATCTGTAAATTTAACCAGCTTGTTATTTATAGTCCTGTGCAAATCATTTATAAATATTAAAAATCGTAGCTACTCTTAACATCACCCAGTTCTGACACGGTTCCTCACATCATCATCCTTTGCTTCATGTGTTTTGGTCAATTCTGTAACTAATTACACATCACACCCTGAACTGCCACTTCTTGTGGCTTGATGAGCAGCCTCTCATGTGGCACCTTCTTTCTGAAAGTCAAGATAAATCACATCATCTGCTCCACTCTGATCATATCGTCAGATGTCTGTTAAGAACTTGGGAGTAATCAGAGATGGGGATTTTAAAATGAATGGCCAAATGAAGTTGGTTATAAAGTCTCATTTCTTCCAGCTGAGACTCCAGTCCAAGGTAACAGCTTTTACACGCTTTTACTTCATCACACCTTAACTATTGTAATGCCCTTTATTTTGGGGTTAGTCAGGCTTTTCTCTTACGCCTCCAACTGGTTCAGATGCCACTGCTTGTCTTTAAATTGGGTCTAAAAAACATGATCTTATAACCGCCATACTTAAGGCATTACACTGGCTTCCTGTTAATTATAGGATTCATTTTAAGATTCTTATAATTGCCTTTCAAATTTTAAAAGGTCTGGTCCCCCTGCTCACAATATGATCTGATTAGCCCCTACATTCCTCCGAGGTCTCTGAGACCTGCCAACAACACAAAGGGCCAAACTGAAACTGAGAGACGACGGGGCGTTTTCTCTCCTGGCTCCGAAATTATGAAATGAATTACGGTTAAATATTACGATGTTTAAATCTCGTCTCCAAACTCATTTTTACTGTTTGGCTTTTAATTCACCTTGACATTCTCCCTTGTGCCGTTATAATCGTTCTGATTGTTTCTGGTATTATTTTTTATATTTTCTGGTTATTCTCCTTGTACAGCACTTTGGACTCAACTCTGCTGTTTTAAAGTGCTTTATAAATAAATGATTGATTGATTGATTCCCTTTTATTGCTTCCTTGTAGAATTCCAGCATGTTGGTAAAACACGACTTTCCTCGTCTGAGCCCACACCGACTGTTCAGTAAAACTCCTGTCCTTGGCGTATGCTGCTCAATCACCTCCTTAAAAATTACTTCCATTAATTTACTGCTGATGCACGTTAAACTTACTGGCCTGTTTTTACTTGGATCACCCTTTTCATATACTGGGATAATATTTGCCATTTTTCTGTTCTTCTCCTGCAGGTATTTCTCCAATGTGCAGTGACTTTCTAAAACTATGCATCAAAGGTTTAAAGTAAGGCTTTTAAGTGTGGTCACGCTACGATTGTACGCATTTGTTGTAGATCTCTCTTTCTTTGTGCAAGCTACACATATCCTGCTCTTATGGATACCTCTGGGGTGCAAAGACTAGGATAATCATCATCATCATCATCATCATAATTTGGTCAAGTGAAGACCAAAGAGCATTTCTGAATATACTGAAGTATGTTCTCAACAAATAAACAGAGCTCTTAAAAGGAGTTTGATGGTCGCTGATCTCTTTGTGTTCTCAGGGTGAGTTGCATTTTAGATTCGGTCACTTCAGCTCAGAATACGTGGGATACACGCTGACAATGTTGAAACTTTGCTGTGGCTTTCCAGGTTGTAAAGATCAGCCTTTTATTTTTCATTACATTTTCAGCACACCTAGGAATGTTCAGTAGTTCTGTTCTTTTAGAACCTCTGATTTTAACCGCAGCTTCAATTTTGGATTTCTTTGCAGAGCTTATAAAAGAGCTCTAGGAGTTCCTGTACAGGAATATTTTAGAAGAGGACAATAAACTCTGACATGAAGTGGTGTTGTGGAAAATACTTGGCAAATAAAAAGTCTTAAGCCATCATTATATTTGAACCCTAATTTAAATACTGCTGTATAGCAATAATCTGTTTTAAATAGCAAGCTGATTCTTCATCTATGGCCCATTGGCTTTGCAAACCAGTCCATAAGGACTCATTAAACCACCCATGGTGCATCTTCCATAACAGCAACTCCTGTATATGCCTGTCTGCCAACTCTGGCCCCCAATGAGCCAAAGTTTGCAAACTATTGGCTTGTTTCACACCAATAGATGATAGTTTGTGATATATTCCTGCTATATCAGCAGTATTAAGAGATCCTAAACCTAAACCTCCTACTCCTAAACCAGTACCTATAGCTCCCCACATGTCTCATTTTGGCCTTCGTTTTATTTCTACCTTATGAGGAGGCCATAAGGATTGTATGTTTTTACAATTATATGTTGCACCTGTACTGTGTGGTACTATATGTTCCCCTCTTGGAAACTCGTGACGTTTTATATCAAACCCACTAACATTAATGTTGAGTGCTACTGTAATTATTTTATGTGCTATCCTAGCTTTTTTACAACCTTTCATTTGTCTAAGTAATGTTGCATCAAATGGGTAACCATTCCCTCTCCTAGTCTTATGAATTTCCCATAACATTACTGGTGCTTTTACATTCGTTGTTGCTTCCTGTTTAACCACATATAATATTACATCATTCTCGGGTGTTGATATTGCATTCAACTGTTGCCCCCTTCAATTGTCCCACATGATAGTCCATTAGAATCAGGTTTACAGTTCATCATAGCCAACCAGACAGATACGTTATTATGCACAGTCACAGTTATTTCAGTGTCTTCATAAGTCATCACAGTTAAAGGTAACAAGTCAGGATATTCCAGTTTCATGGAAAATGGAGCCGTAGGTGTCTTGTCTCGTAACTGCCAGGTACAGTTCTTGGTAAGGGTGAAGTTCAAGGTCACATACTTTTCTGTTTCTGGCGTATCAGCAGCTCAAAAGACTTTATTATAGGGGGTGCATCGACTCCATCCAGTCCATAAACCGTCTGTCCCGATTATTCCACATGTGAGCTGCAGCTATTATTTCTCCTGCCCTAGGCTTTTGTCCTGGAGTTAAAACCCATTCCTTCCCTCCAATTTCTCCTTTAAACAGTTCAATACTGACTAAAACAGGTGTGACTTTTTCTATGTGCAATTTACATATGGCCTGTCCTTCAGCTATGTGTATATCTTGGCTGCCTTCATTTTCTAAAACTAAATACCATTCATTTAAACAGATATCTAATGTCTCTGTTAGACATGCATCTGTTACAATCATTTCAATATTTATTCTCACCTCCCATTCCTTTTGCCACTGACCTGTTATTCCCAAGCTGAGTCTTTCTGAGGAGTTTAACTTGATTGTAAGTGATTTAGGTGCCCTAACCAATAACCCTGTGGGAGTTAATTCATTGTTTGCCAGTGGACTAATTGTTGTCAGGCGGAGGGCACACACAGGTGGCTCTCCTCCGACATTTTGATGTCTCATAAAAGTTGTGGACCCAGCCAACGGACGATTATTGAGATTAAATAAGGCTTGCTTTAAAACTTTAGTCCAGCCTTTCAGATGATTGTGCCCAGTTAGTTTTTTAATTTGTTCTTTCAACAGGCCATTCATTCTCTCAACAAGTCCTGCAGCCTGTGGGTGATAAGGGATATGCAGAGTCCATTGAATGCCAGCTCCTTGAGCCCACTCTTGTACGTCTCTTCCAGCAAAGTGGCTTCCTTGATCACTTTGGATTTCTTCAGGCACTCCATATGCTTGGATTAAATGGCTCAGTCCATTAAGTGTAGCTTTCTGGTCAGCTCTTGTTGACGGATAAGGACCCCTCTTTCCCATGATTCCTGTGATCCTCCATCAGGGATGACTTTACCATAGGCAGGCAAAACAACTTGGCAGGTGGGCCGTGGCACCAATTGCCACATTTGGGTATCGAGAACAGAAACAGAATAGGTGAGGGATAGTATTCAATTATAACAATCATGTTACTTATGTTTTAGTGCTAATGACTAACAACAGAGATGCAGTCTGTACAGTTAATCAGCAGCTCTAGTCAGGATATGCTAAACTGAAGTAGTGAGTCTTCAGCTGGGATTTAAAGGCTAATACTGAAGGGGCATCTCTTATGGAAGCAGGAAGACCACCCCACAGTTTAGGGGCCCTGTAACTAAAAGCTCGACCTCCCATTGTTATTTTATTAATCCTTGGAATCCTAAGCAGACCGGCATCTTGAGATCTTAATGTGCGCTCAGGTTTGTAAGTCATGATAAGTTCAGACAAGTAAGCCGGACCTTGGCCATTTAATGCTTTATATGTTAAAAGGAGGATTTTGAAATCAGCCCTAAACTTAACCGGGAGCCAGTGTAAAGATTTAAGAACTGGGGCTATGTGTTCATATTTTCTTGTTCTTGTAATAATTCTTGCAGCCGCATTCTGGATTAACTGGAGGCTGTATAGGGAACAGTTTGAACTGTGTGGAAAAATAATAAATAGTTTGATCAATTTGGTGTACATGATAAAAAGCCATGCAGACTCTGTCTTGTCCATAGTGCACATGACAAGTGCAACTTCTTGTTTCTCCTAACAAACAAAAAACCACAAGTGACCAACTGATGAACTTAAAGTATGTGGTAAATGCTGATCCAAGCAAAATGTTGTAAGATGTAACGGTTTGAAATTCTTGTGCAACTAAAGTCATAAGACAAAGGCCCTATAAAAGATTTGGGACACCGACTCCTCGAGGCAGATGAAGGGCAGGTGTCCTAGGACTGTGCTTCTCTGTCATCTTACCTTTGCCTGGTGTGTATTAATAAAAGATTTTTACTAACTTTAATTATATCTCTGTCTTCAGTCACAAGAAACGACACTATAGAAAAAGTGTCAACAGTTTTCTGGCGCCCGGACGTGGGGCAGGAGACGGCCGGCTGACTCCTCGAGCGGGAAGACCTCAGCGATCTGTCTTCTTGAAGCAGACTGCCGCTACAGTGTACACCGGCAGCAGAGTAAGCAGCTCCAATAAAAGTTAGGACTGCCCTGTCCTGAGACGGCTTCTGCGTGAGGAGTCCCCGGTCTCCTTCTGGTACAACCACGGTGACTGAGAAGGATTTCCTGACAGAGCTGACTAACACCCAGGCTGGGGTAAGTACCGTCGGGGATTTCCGTAAAAGATAGGCTGGAGGCGGGCTTGCTGTGGAATATAAAAAGTGACTAGGAATAGTAAAGAAATACCTTGTTTTAAGTCACTGCTGTTGGGAAAGATAGTATAGAACACTATCCTCTGGGAATTATAAAAAAGGGGGATTTAGGACGGGATCCGGTGCGTGGCACACCCATAAACCCGGACAAATCTATTGGACAGAGGATAGAGCATAGAATAGAGGAATAACAGTTTAATAAAACAAGGGGAATAATAAATAAGTACGTACTGGAAATAAATACTTGCTTTCGCCGAGCACTGTGACAGTAACGTAGGAAAAGCTTCGTATTCCACTTCTGGGAATATTAAGGGGAACACTAGAAGTGGGTGAGTGGCACACTCAGAAAACAATAGTTCATTGAAGACAGAAGTGAGAATAGGACACGACAAGAGGGAATAAATCTGTCACAGCAATCGGAGGAAAAAGCAAGGGAAAAAATGGGAACATATAACAGCAAGCCTGCCAATCGGCACCCTGAGGGTTCGAAGTCTTTAATGTTAGAAGGTTTATTTTCGGAGGATCACCAGGCTCCACATACTGGTGGAAAAAAAGGGTCCCTAGAAGCTCATTGAAAAGAAGACAGGATTAGATTTTAAGAAGGCATGCAAAAGTGGAATAAGCAAAGTGAGGGAGATGGCCACTGGAAGGACAGGAGACATGAATGAAATTCAGGAAATTAGAAAAATATTATGTAGAAATGCACAAGGATGTTGTATGTAGAAATGTACGAGGATGTTGTAACAAAGGTCCGTGTTATGTATGACAGATGGGAGTTGGTTATTAAAGATCGTAATTTAAAGGCAGTACAGAAATGAATTATTGGCTGCAGAAAGTTAAAACTAGAAGGAAAAAAAAATAGTTATTTATAGCTTTACAGAAAGTGCAAGCAGATTCGGGACCGCAGTCGAATGAGAAGCGGAAGAAGAGCGAGAAAAAAACAAAGACCCGTTATATCCCATACTTGTTCCTCCACCTTTCCTACACCATCCACATCCACAGCCCCCACCTTCTCCTCCACCACCTCCAGCGCCCACCGCACCAGAATTAAAAGATGATCCCTTGGGGTCTGGTTTCTTTGAAGAATATCATTATGATCCCTCATTACACACTGATCCGGGAATGACAAAGTAACGTAATGGGTGCGTCGGGTGGGTTTCACGATCCTAGAACCTCCATTTCACAACGCACTAGAAGTCAAACCCTATTCCTTCAGCCCCCTAATCAAAACACCACCTTTCAATCCCCTTAAAGTCCCCCAAACCCACAGGCCCCTTATTCGAATGCCCCCTGATTGAGATCCCAGAACCCCCGACATGATTCAATGCAACCTGCAGGAGCTAATAACCCCACTACTGTAATGATACATCGTAACTGGGACATTCAAGAGCTGAAGGACGTTGTGTCCGAATTGCCTGATCCCAAAGTCATCGGTGTGTTTAAAAAATTCATAGAACAATTACAGCAGCTGTATGATATGTATAAGCCTAATGCCGCAGAATGGACTCAGGTGCTGTGGAGAAAGCTTGCACCACATGGGACACTGTCAATCATGGACAGCATAACGGAAACCTGGCAGTGGAGAGGCGTTGCCTCGGGCCAGGATGAAGGTCCCTTTATTACGCAATGGGAACATGTTAAAATAATATTAAGGACAAGTATAAGAAAGGCAGAGACTGGTCTCTTATCTCGGCTATGGACATAGGAATCCGCAGGGACCCCCAGCCCTTCTCTTCAACTGCCTTTGCTCACCCATAATTCAGAGACTGATCCATTATTGACTTTGCTGGCTGGTGAATGGCACTGAAACTGTTTTCCTCGTGGACACAGGAGCCACGCGCTCAACCCTTTCGCTGAAGGAGGTCCCTGCCTCAAGAGATTCTTCGAGTTCAGCTGCATTCCAGTGATTCCACTTTAACACACCGATTTCTTTTAAATCAGCTCTGTCCAGTTAACCTCTTAGGAAGGGATCTCATGACAAAACTTTCTCTCTCCATTTCAATGAAATGTTTCCCCACACACCATCCTTCTTAAAGCCCTTCACTCTTTCCCTCCTGTCTTTTTCCCCACTTGCAGGTCCCTGACACTTTACATTGCACTGCTCAATATTTCCCTGTAGAAGTAGACACCCCTGGCTGGAATCTTTTCTTTCTTCAGGTACCTGCCCGAAACCCTTCACATTCCCTGTATCTTCATTTCATCCACAAAAGCTGCTGCTTATGTTCATCTCACATACTCACAGAATATTTTCTATCTTGGTGGTTCAGTGCCCCATATTTCTTTAGCTAAATCAAGCACTGTACATTGGGCGGAATCGGACCATGGGTAGAACAATGTCTTAATAGAACAGACTGGTTACATGTTGCCCAGGTATTTTTGATACCTCAGACCATTTGATAACTAAAGTTGTGCTCCAAACTGATTTTTTAGTGCATCGTGCATTGTGCGCACTTCCTTTTCTGTTTTTTCATTGCAAACTACTTTCCCTTCTTGGCTCTCTATGCTTCCTGATTCACTGTGGGCCAGGGAAGAATGATTATGGAAGGATAGCCCATTGTGAGCCTCTGGTGGTCTACCCAAATCTTCCTTCCGCCGCACGTGCTCAGTATCCTCTGTCCCCGAAGCAGAGGCTGGCATCTCGTGAAACGTGGTGCATTATTCCATTAGATATTCCCCGTCAATTCCCTATTTTACCTGTAAGAAAGGCTGACGGTTCATGGCGCTTTGTTCAAGACTTACGACAAGTGAATTCTGCAATCTTTCCTAGGGCCCCTATTGTTCCTAATCCTTCCACTATTCTTTCTGCAATCCCTCCCTCTGCTCGTTATTTTCCGTGATTGATTTAGCCAATGCTTTCTTTTCTGTCCCTGTACACCCTGATTCTCAATTTTGGTTTGCTTTTACTTTCCAAAACCGCCGTTGGACATGGACTGTCATGCCTCAGGGATATACTGAAGCCCCTTGTGTGTATGGACAAGCGCTTGCTCAAAGTTTAGAAGGGTTCTGGCCAGACCGAGGTAGTACATTAATACAATATGTAGATGATATTATGTTATGCAGTACTACAGAAGACGATTGTGAGCAGGACACTAAAAAATTACTATTATTCCTGGGAGAAAATGGACATAAAGTTTCAAAGGCTAAACTGCAATTAATTCAAACGACTGTAAAATATCTAGGTCATGACATTACAAATGGAACAAGAGCTCTCTCTAGCGATCGCATTAACACCATTCAAAATCTTCCTAGACCTGTCACAAAACAACAGGTTATGTCTGTATTGGGCATTCTAGGTTACTGCTGGCAATGGATTTTGAATTTCACTGAAAGAGCACAGCCATTACAAAATCTAGCAAACACCCCTGACCTTCCTCTTTCTGGTCAAGTGCAATGGGACGAGCAGGCTGAGAAGGCTCTCTGTGACTTGAAAAGCGCACTTTCCTCGGCTCCGGCGTTAGGCTTACCGGATTTCTCATGTCCATTCACTCTGTTCGTGGACGAAAATGGGGGATATATGAATGCAGTTTTAACACAGTTACATGGGGATAAACAAAGGCCAATAGCATATTTTTGAAAAATTGGATCCAGTGGCTGCAGCACTTCCGCCTTGCCTTAGGGCTGTGGCTGCCACAACAGAAGCTGTGCTAGCCAGTACAGATATAGTGCTCATGAGCCCCTAACAGTAAAGGTGCCTCACGCTGTACATTCCATTTTAGTACAGGCTAAGACCTCACATCTCACTACTGCTAGGGCAATACACTATCAGAATGTACTCTGTACTCTGTCAAACGTTACGATTGAAAGATGCTCCACTTTAAATCCAGCCACCCTTTGCCAACAGATAAAGAAGGTGAACCGCATAATTGCCATAAAGAAATAGCAAAGGTTGTAAAGCCTCGAGTAGATCTACAGGAAACACCTTTAGAAACTGGAGAAATTATTTTTGTAGACGGATGTTCGTTGCGATTGGAAAACGGAACACCCTCAACTAGTTACACAGTGGTCCAAGGGGACCGCCTGCTGGAAGCAAATCGAATTTCATCAAGTTTGAGTGCACAAGCAGCTGAACTAATAGCGCTCACTCGAGCATGCCAGCTGTCTGAAGGAAAAATCATAACAATTTATACAGATTCTAGATATGCCTTTGGAGTCTGCCATGATCATGGGGCATTATGGAAATTGAGGGATTCAAGACCAGTACTGGCAAGCCCATCCAACATCAAAAGTTAATCGAATCCCTCTTAGAAGCCATAACTAAACCATCAAAGCTAGCGATTGTTAAATGTCAAGCTCACACAGGAAAACAGGATCCTGTCAGCAAAGGAAATGAATTAGCAGACTACTTTGCTAAAAAGGCTGCACACAGTAACACACCAATCTCTTTATTCCAACAGAGAAATGACCAGGACCCTGATAATCAAATTATTTCTTTACAGAGTGCAGCCACGGACATCGAAAAGAAAAATGGTCCAAAGAAGGGTCCCTCTCTGATGGAGTCTGGACTCATAAGCAAACTAACAAACCTTTTCTCCCAAAGGCTTCTTTTCCAGGTATGGCAAAATAGCCCATGGCCTCGACCATGCTGGGAAAGATGCCATGGTCGGGATGTTGAAAAACATTGGGAAGCTGTAGGCTTCTCTACATATGCAGAGCAATTCTGTAGACGCTGTGCATTATGTCAAAGGTTTAATGTAGGAAAAGGCACACAGGTAAGTGCCGTTACTCCTAACCCAATGGGTCCGTTTGAACACCTCCAAATGGATTTCATTGAGCTAACACCGTCTAGAGGTTACCGATATTGCCTTGTGATTGTCGATGTGTTCTCCGATGGGTAGAAGCTTTCCTTCTAAACACAATGATGCTAAAACAGTTGCTAAGGCACTAATTAAAGAAATTATTCCAAGATGGGGCATCCCGCAAAAGTTACAAACAGACAATGGTACTCACTTTGTGAATTCCATTATAAATGAATTAACCACCTGGCTGCAGATCAATGTACATCATTACTGCAAATATCATCCACAAAGTGGGGGTATCGTAGAACGATGCAATGGTACCCTAAAGGCTAAGCTTGCAAAAATTTGTGAACAAACCAATTTATCATGGCCAGACGCTCTGCCCCTGGCCTAATGGGATTGAGGGGACGGACACACCGACAATTGGGACTATCGCCGTTTGAAATTCTGACCGGACGACCCATGCCCGTTGGCATGGTTATAGGAAATGTGAACCTGCATACCGTGGACAATGATCTTCTCTCTAGTCTTACAGGTCTCCGAGCCCCTGAAGGAAGTCCACGAGCAGGTTAATCAGGCCTGGAGAACCAGCCCTCCATCTGAAGACTCGCCGATTCCCTTGGGCACCTGGATTCTGGTTCGAGACACCCGGAGGAAACATTGGCATCAGCCTAGGTGGAGAGGACCGTTCCAAGTTCTTCTGTCCACACCACGCCGTAAAGGTTGAAGGATTGCCCGCCTGGATTCACGCTTCACACTGCAAAAGATGGCACCCTTAATATACATAATCTTATTGTTTTCCATTCCATTATCCACTTCACGGGTGACACTGACTTTCCAGGTGGAAGAAACTGCCTCATTCCAGGTTGATTTTTGTGCAATTGCCCCCTGTACTGGCAGACAGGAACAATGGGAATGGCCTGACAAATATGTTTGTGTAAGCTACCCTTGGTATGACTCTGATTCAGGTTCCTCCTCAGAGGACTCTGAATGTGGATTTTGGAGCGATGTGTTTGCAAATACAGGACCAAATGACTGGGGTTATGAACCTTGGCAGGCTACACAGTATGGCCTGAAAACTCGATTCTCTATTTTAAAGGGACACGCCCTCATGAGTGTGCCGAGAATCATTGTAATCCATTAATCATTACTCTGAAGAATCCTTCTCTGCATGATTCAGGAACTTATGTCTTAGCTGCATATGCAAGTGGTTATGATCCCGAGGATTTTTCAAATTAAGGTTAGGACACCTCTCTCTCCCTCGTCCCCTCTCTTACTCAGTTTCTCACCACTGTATCTCCACAAGATGAATCACCCCTGGTTCAGATTTTGCATCTAAATACCTTAACCAGCACTTTCTCTGTGGAGACAGGCTATGGGGATCAAAATAGATGGTTGCAGTGGGTAATCTATTCAGCAAAACAGGTTAACCGTTCACATTGCTACGCTTGCGCCGCACGCTCTCATTTAGCTACAGTCCCTTTCCCACTATCCAACATTTCTGACCCCACTGGGTTACCTTGTCTTCTCTACTTGTTTACTAACCCCAAAATCCCCACTAATTCCGAATGTGCTAATCTATCTTCCCTTTTTCCCCCCATCCGTCATATGATTACCCCCATGTTTCAGTCTCACGAAGGTAATTTCACATGCTTTAAATCAAATGGAACTGCTTGGGTAGGAGAATTACCTTCTTCCTTCTGCTCCCAGACCTTCCATGTTAACTCCTCCTCTTTTAATTCCACTCTTTCAAAATTTTTGCTTTCCCAAACTACCCCTAGGTCTGATATTTGGTGGATGTGCCGCAGGTCAAAACTATTTGATATCTTGCCTTTCGATTGGTCTGGCACTTGTGCCCCTATACAGCTGGTTATGCCTTCCCGATTACTGTCCTTACCCTCTTCACACCTCCGTATCCCCCCTCTTATTCCCCAGCTCTCTACTTTTCCCCGCCGAGCCCGTTCTCTCCCAGACTCTTCTTCCAGTTTCTCCCTACACGGCCCAGGAGTATATATTGATTCCATAGGAGTCCCCAGAGGAGTCCCAGATAAATTTAAAGCCAGGGATCAGGTAGCTGCTGGGTTTGAGTCCATAATACCTCAGATCACCATCAATAAAAATGTCGATTGGATCAATTATTTGTATTATAACCAACAACGATTCCTCAACTTCACAAAAGATGCCATTGAAGGAATTCATGAGCAGTTGGATCGTACCTCTCTAATGACCTGGCAGAACAGGTTGGCCCTAGATATGCTTTTAGCAGAGAAAGGTGGTGTCTGTGCAATGTTTGGAGACACTTGCTGCACCTACATTCCCAATAATACTGCTCCTGATGGCTCTATCACTCGTGCATTAGCCGGTCTTACTGCCCTTTCTAATGAATTTGCCACTAACTCTGGCATCCCTAACCCTTGGGATCAGTGGTTTACGTCCACTTTCGGGTCCTGGGGCCAATGGCTAAAGTCAGCATTTATTTCTTTGGCAGTAGTATTCATTGTTCTTCTCCTTGTTGGCTGCTGCATTATTCCTCTTATTCGCTATATAATATCCAAATATTTCACTGCTTCTATAGCCAAGGCCTATATGCTACATGAGGAATGTATACTCCAATTTGCTTCTTCAGTTTCCTCATCCCCTTCCCGCTCTCCTCCTCCTTCCCCACTTTTTACCTCCGCTGTCTAACTTTCCATTATTCCTTGTCATACCCAGATTGTTCAAAAGGGGGGAATGTGGAAAAATAATAGTTTGATCAATTTGGTGTACATGACAAAAGCCATGCAGACCCTGTCTTGTCTATAGTGCACATGACAAGTGCAACTTCTTGTTTCTCCTAACGAACAAAAAACCACAAGTGACCAACTGATGAACTAAAACCACAAGTGACCAACTGATGAACTTAAAGGATGTGGTAAATGCTGATCCAAGCAAAATGTTGTAAGATGTAACGGTTTGAAATTCTTGTGCAACTAAAGTCATAAGACAAAGGCCCTATAAAAGATTTGGGATACCGACCCCTCGAGGCAGATGAAGGGCAGGTGTCCTAGGACTGTGCTTCTCTGTCATCTTACCTTTGCCTGGTGTGTATTAATAAAAGATTTTTTACTAACTTTAATTATATCTCTCTGTCTTCAGTCACAAGAAACGACACTATAGAAAAAGTGTCAACAACAGCCAGTGAACACCGCATTGCAGTAGTCAATCCTACTAGAGATAAATGCATGAATTAATTTCTCACAATCCTGTTTATTTAGAAAGCGCCTTAATTTCCTATAATTTTTAAGATGGAAGAAACATGTTTTGGACGACTTTATAATATGTGCTTTAAATGACATGCTAGAGTCAAAGATAACTCCTAGATTGCGGGCTGATTCAGTAAAATTAATTGGGATTCCAACTGAGTTAAATGACAACAAAATATTGCTGTGATCAGCGTCATTCCCTCCAACAATTAACATCTCTGTTTTATCTGTATTTAAAGACAAGTAGTTCTCATTCATCCATTCCTTTAATTCACTAACACAACTAATTAAAGACAACATCGGAGAAACTTCATTTGATTTAAAAGAAAGGTATAACTGGGTGTCATCTGCATACGAGTGAAAATTAACATTATGTTTCCTAATGAGAGATCCCAGTGGAAGCATGTAAAGTGAAAACAGTAAAGGTCCCAGTACTGAGCCCTGCGGGACACCATATTGAACTTCTGTGTATAATGATGGAGTACTGTCTGCACATTTCTGTACATACTGGAATCGATTTGATAAATAAGAACTGAACCAAGTGAGCACGGGCCTGTAAGCCCAACATCGTTTTCTAGCCTGTGCAGTAAAATAGAATGGTCAATGGTGTCAAATGCTGCACTTAAGTCCAACAACATAATTACAGTGGAATTTCCTTCATCAGAGGATATCAGAATGTCATTTACAACCCGTGTTAGTGCCGTTTCTGTACTATGACCAGTGCGAAAGCCAGACTGGAATTTCTCAAATAAATTGTAATGCGTAAGGTGTGACTGAAGCTGACTTGCGACTACATTTTCTAGTATTTTAGAGAGAATTGGTAAATTTGAAATAGGCCTATAGTTATTTAGTATGTGTGGGTCTAGGTCTGACTTTTTAAGTAAAGGTTTAATGACTGACACTTTTAGTGCATCAGGTACTGTGCCATGCAGTAATGAACTATTGATAATGTTAGAATAGGCTGCAAGAACATCCATGGCACTTTTTTATTAGTTTTGTTGGCACTGGATCAGGGAACAAGAAGTGGGCTTCATTTTAAAAATTAAAGTTAAGACTTCCTGTGAGTTACAGGATTAAAATTACTAAAGTGCTGAATGCAATGTGCAGGGTCTGCTAAGCTAGTATTTGGTTTGTACTGTGATGCTGAGATCTGGGATCTTATATTTTTAATTTTCTCATTGAAGAAGTTCATAAAGTCTGTACTGCTAATATCTGTTGGTATTTTGCACTGTTGATCTGAATTCCCATTTGTTAATTTAGCCACTGTTCTAAAAGTACCCTAGGATTTTTATTATTGCTATCTATTAATGTAGAATAGTATTCTGAGCGAGCTTTAAAGAGGGCTTTTTATATTTATTAACACTCTCTGTCCATGCAATTTGAAAGACATGTAGCTTTGTTGTTCTCCATCTGCTCCAGTTTTCGACACTCTAATTTAAGAGCTCGAGTATTTTCATTAAACCAGGGAGAGTTTCTATGTGCTTTGATTACTTTTGTTTTTAGGGGAGCCACTGTGTCCAGAGCATCTCTCAAGGTCACATTATAATGTGATATTAGCTGATCTAAATTGTTTTCCACGTTTACATTTGATGTTAACTGATCTAAATGGTTTTCCACAATTACACTCGACTTACTCAAGGTATCTATAAATTTTGAAGCAGAATTACAATCTAGATGTCGCACTGTCTTTGTTTTAATCTGTGAGTGCTTGGCATGGGCAGAACTAAATCAAACGTAATTAAGAAGTGATCGGAAATAACTACATTTAATGGAGTAATATTTAAATTTTGAATTTCAACTTTGTAAGTTATAATTAAATCTAATGTGTGGTTATGATTATGAGTTGGACCTTTGACAATCTGACAAAATCCTACTGAATTTAACAAATAAGTAAAACATTTGCTAAAAGTGTCAGTTTCCACATCAATGTGTACATTAAAATCCCCATCAGAACTACGTGATCATAATTTATAGCCAAATCAGACAGAAGGTTGCTAAATTCAGTCATGAACAATGAATATGGCCCTGGTGGTCTGTAGACTAGCACTATAATTGTGTTGGAATCTGTTTTAATATTTAAAATGAATGCCTCAAAGGATGTAAAGTTGCCTAAATTTTTAGGAGTGATTTGCATTTTGTTACAATGAATTATTCCAAGGCCTCCTCCTCGACCAGAATCTCTAGACTTATTAAGGAACGAGTATCCATCTGGTGACGCCTCAGCTAGGGAACAGTGTCACATTTACTAAGCCAGGTTTCAGTAAGAAGACACAGATCATATTTTGAACTTAATATGATATCATTTACCAAAACAGCTTTAGTGCCAAGAGAGCGAATGTTCAATAAACAGCATTTAAAACTGCATGGTTCTTTCTGAACTGCTGATATATTTTTTATTTTAATTTGAATTAAATTTCTGTTACAGATGCCCTGGTGGAGTGTCTGGTTTTATCCCTTGGTCTAATTATACACCTTATTTTTTGGTTATCAATTATTTTAAGGTTTGTATCAAGACTAAATTTACTGGATGCCCCACAACAGGGATTATGGGTAACAGCTTCAGGAAAATAATAGGTGGGATAAACAACAGCCTGTGATTTAAGATCACATGACTGCGGCCTGGATGGTGCTCTAATCAGTCAACCAGGCAGTTTTGCTGCCATATTTTGGGATAATACATAAGATCCCCTCCAGTTAGGATGAAGACCATCTCTTCTGAAAAATCCAGGCCTTTCCCAAAAATCATCCTAATTGTTCACAAATGCTATGCTTTTATTTGCACTTATGCATTTATTTGGTAGATTCTTTACAGTCGCTGTACCTTGAAAATCACCATGGACCTGAAGAGGATGGCCAGGAAGATGTTTCGCCTCCGTTGGAAGATCTGGCGCAGCAACTTGCTCATGTAAATGAGAGGGTCTGTGAGGTAGCCGAAAGCGCATTAGAACGTGAAGAAGCTTTACGGACCCGCATCAGCAGCTCCCAGGAGGAGATGAAAGAATATGTTAATGAACAACTTAAACTCCTGGGACAAGAGATCGTGATGTGCCTCCAGAGGCGGGATCGACGCTGGTGAGAATCTCTTCAGGGGGAAGTCAGGAAGAGTCTCCAGACGTACCATCAGTCACCTATCCACTTGACACCTCGGGGGTCGCAAGGTGCTATATACGTTACCCGTCCTCCCACACCTGGGGTACGCCTGGCCTTCCCCAAGCTGGGGGGTCAATATTCTACAGATTATGTCCCCAACTTTGTGAAAGAAGGGGCTGTCACGCCTTTGACAGTTGAAGAACTTTTGGGAGTGATTGGAGCCTCACTTTCTGGGCCAGTGCACAGCTGGTGGCTGACCGCGAAGAAAAACATCACGGACTGGGGATCCTTTCAACAAGCTTTCCTCGCAGCTTGTCTTCCTGAGGATTATGAGAGTGAACTTGAAGACAAGCTGCGATCCATGGTGCAACTTCCAACACATTCCATCCGGGACTTTGCCTATGAATATAGGGCTTTGTGTTTAAAGTGGCGGCCAGCCATGTCCGAAGAAGAGGTGGTCCGCCGTACCTTTAATGCCTGGGGTTAACTCCAAGTCGTACTGGAGTAAAATACAGTCCAGTACAAAAGAAACCCAGTCCTTAAGACCCCAGCAGGTCAAGCCTGACCGGTCAGAGGCTGATCTCACGATTATGCAGGTCAGTGCGTCCCTCCTGGTCGTCCCAGTGTCGCTGCGGGGGTGGTGGGTGGATGCGGTGGTGGACACCGGAAGCCATCATACCTCATCAGACATAGTATTTGGAGGAAGATTTGCTGACCGTCAGATAAAATGACACCTGCCCCATCTGTCCGATTCTTGTTGGCGGATAGAAGTGAACACAAAGCTTTGGGTAGAGTCCCCCTGAGGTACAGCTTACTGTCCACCACCTGGGAAATGGAGACCTACGTTCTGGATGTCCGGCACCTGTCCGTCCCGTTACTCCTTGGGCTAGATTCTTTAACAGCAATGAAGATGACTATTTATCTCTGTCCCAGGGGGTATATGGTGCCAGGGGAAGGGGTATGCGATTTTGTACATAAACCCAGGGAAGTCTTAAGTCTGAAGCCACTGAACTTTTACACAGCAGTGAGGAGGGAAAATCAAACCTCGGCGGCTGCCTCAGTGGAGGAACAACCCGAAGAGGTCAGGCCAGTCCTGAAGAAGTGGTTGGGGGTATGGACAGAGAAATTAGGAGTCGCTCGGGGGGCTACCCACGTGATTCATGCCTCCGATGAAGTCCCTGTGAGACACCGGGCGTATCGGGTTTCTCCACTGAAGAAGGATATTATTAAACAACATCTAGAGAAAATGCTCGCCGAGGGAATAATTGAACCATCATTCTCCTCCTGGGTGTCCCCTGTAGTCCTAGTAAAGAAAACAGATGACACCTTTCGTTTCTGCGTGGACTACAGGGGTGTGAACGCGAAGACAAACCTGGACGCATATCCCATGCCCCTGGTTCATGAAATATTCGAGTCACTGCATGGAGCAGCTGTTTTTAGTACATTGGACCTCCGCAGTGGCTATTGGCGAGGGAGTAAAAGAAGACGGCCGTAATCACCCCTGAGGGCTTGTTCCAATTTAAAACCATGCCATTTGGCCTAAAGAACGCTGGTGCCACTTTTCAACGGCTCATGGAACAAGTGCTGAGGGGGTTAATTGGAAAAATCTGCTTTGTGTACATTGATGATTTTATTATTTACTCCCCTTCAACTGAACAGCATCTCCAGACCTTGGATACCATCTTTCATCGTCTCCAGCAAGCACACCTCACTCTAAACACAAAAACCTTCATTCAGCCCCAAATCCATTTCCTCAGGCATATTGTGTCTGCAGAGGGGGTCGCTGTAGACCCAGAAAAGATTTCGGCCATCCAAGACTACCCCACCCCCACAGACTTAAAATCTTTACAGCGTTTCTTGGGATTGGTGGGGTGGTACCATAAATACATCCCTCGGTTGGCCGACATAGCGACTCCCTTAAACCAATTAAGAAAGAAGGATGTCCCGTGGGAATGGACCAAAGAATGCCAGGATGCAGTTGAGCAACTGAAAGAACATCTACAAAAGCCACCCGTCCTGGCCCAGCCTGATCCACGGCTCCCTTTTCAAGTACATACGGACGCCAGCAACCTGGGGCTCGGGGCCGTGCTGATCCAAAAAAAGAACCAGGAAGAGCGCGTCATTGCATATGCTTCACGAGCACTGCACGACGCCGAGCTCAATTACTCAACAGCAGAAAAGGAGTGCCTGTCGGTAGTGTGGGCCGTGGAAAAATGGAAACATTTTCTAGAAGGGGTTGATTTTGAAGTGTACACAGACCATCATGCTCTGACCTGGGTGTTTAACCACCCGAAGACATCTTCCCGACTGACCAGGTGGGTGCTGCGCCTCCAGAATTTCGCCTTCAAGGTGACGTACCGGAAGGGCTGTAGCAACATCGTGCCTGACGCTCTGTCTAGGGCATCAGAGTCCTCGGGGATGGTGTGCTTGGCAGAAGCGAAGAAGGTATTTCCATCACTACCTAGTACTCTTAATGATCTGTCCCAAGCACAAGCTTCCAGCCCTTTTTGCCAAAATATTCGGAAGGAGCTGGATAAATAGCGCACTGACCGGGTACACTTTGAGTTCTGTATAGATCTGTTCCATCATCTTTGGAGGGCCTGCAACAACAACTTGTGGTCCCGGAGGCGCTCATCCCCGAGATTTTAAACTTTTTTCACGACAGCCCTTTAGGTGGGCATCTTGGCCGTACGAAAACCCTCTTGAAGATTCTGGGGGTGGCGTGGTGGCCATCGGTCCGGGCAGATGTTTACCGCCACGTGAAGAACTGCCACACGTGTCAACAGCTGAAGAACCCACCTGGTAAACCATAAGGGATGTTGCAATCGACGATCGCAGTTGGACCAGGAGAGACTTTGGGGGTTGATCTGATGGGGCCATTCCCGATGACCAGCTCACAGAAGACTGTCCTGATAGTGGTAGTGGATTATTTCTATAAGTGGGTGGAGCTATTTGCACTGTCGGATGCCCGTGCCAGCAAGGTGAGCTCCACACTGAAGAATGAGATATTCACCCGCAGTCCTTGATGATCTCTATACAGCCTGGGGAGTGAAGAAAAATCTTAGTACAGCATACCATCCCCAGGCCAACATGACTGAACGAGTGAACCGGACCCTGAAGCACATGATTGCCTCCTATGTGGGTGAACGCCATCAGGACTGGGATAAATGGCTCCCCGAGCTCCGGTTTGCCCTGAACACCGCGGTGCACGAGGCCACAGGTGAGACGCCTGCTTTGGTAGCACTAGGCAGACAGCTGAAGGGCCCGTTCGACCGACTCTTACCCGGAGCCCCTAGTTCACAAATCACCCTTCGCAATAACACTTTAAAATTAGAAGAATTTCAGTGGAGAATCCAACAGAGGTTGGTGGAATCGAGAGACATGCCCGGTTATATAATGCCTGGCGGAAGGAAGTGCACTTCAAGCCGGGAGACTTGGTCTGTACTAGAGCCCACCACCTCTCGGATGCCACTAAGCGGTTCTCCGCCAAGCTTGCGCCTAAATGGTTAGGTCCAGCAGTAATCGTGAGACAAACCGGTCCAGTTAGTGCCGATACCCCTTTGAATCTGGAAATTAACTCCAAGATTGACACTATTCATGTGGCCAATATCAAGCCGTACTTTGGCCCTCCCTTGTCCAAGGTTGGGGGGGGGGAATGTAGCGGGGCTACATAGTAGTAATAGTGTTTATGTTCGTACCACGTGTGTCTTGTTTCCATCGTCCCGTTTACTGTTTGTGTGTGTCAGTGAATGCTGTCCCCGTAAAGGGGGATGGATGATGGAAAGAGATTGCAGCCTCAAACCTGGAAAACACCGGTTTTCAATTAATCAATTACATTCGTCACAGGACTATAAAAACAATCAAGAGGAAACAAGGAAAAAGGAGGAGAGAGAGAAGGAGACATTCATTTTACGACCACGAACCACTTGTACCTGCTGTATTCCACATCGCGCATTTCCATCCAGTTTGTCTTTCATTCTGCCGGACTCACTCCAACACCCTCATCACGAGAGACCCCGGGGTCAGATTATTTTCCACCATCGCCGAGGATACACGGTGAGGCTGTTCCATTTTGTTCCGGGAATTACAAACAATCCATATATCGGTTAACCAGTCATCTGCATTCAGGACAATTGCTACTCGGACTCAAGTTCACGACCGTTCATTTTCGTATTTCATTCATTCTTTTTTAATATTAGTGTTGTTTGTTATATGTTGCAAGGGCAAGGGAGGGGTAGTTATATTCATCTAAGGATTTGTCACGGTGTTGCTTTGGTGGAGGGATATTTATAATTTGTTTAGCTTTTCTGTTTCATTTAATACAATTTATCAGTTTAAGTTTACATATCTGCTTTTCTTTTGTGCTTTTTCACACCGTCGATTGTGGAGGAAAGGTTTAATTTGTTAAAGGTACGGCTTGATTAAGATTTAATCTCAGTAATTAATCCAGGCCACAGGTCTTGGAGGTGTATCGGTAAGGGGTCGGCCGTTACATAAGTGAAGTAAATTTAATTTAATTTAAATTAATTTAATTTAATTCAAATTAAAGTAAAATAAAGTAAAATGAAAAACGTAAAATTAAATTAAAATTAAAGTAAAATTAGGATTAAAAGTTAAGACAGAAGTAAAAAGCTTAGGGGTAATTGTTGACTGTAATCTAAATTTTAAATCGCATATTAATCAGATCACTAGGACAGCGTTTTTTCACGTAAGAAACAGCAAAGGTTAGACCTCTTATCTCATTGAAAGATGCTGAGAAATTAGTTCACGTGTTTGTTTTCAGTCGACTAGATTACTGTAACGCACTCCTCTCAGGACCACCCAAAAAAGACATAAATCGTTTGCAACGAGTGCAGAATGCAGCTGCTAGAATCCTAACTAGGAAAAGAAAATCTGAACACATTTCTCCAGTTTTGATTTCACTACACTGGTTACCTGTGTCATTCAGGATTGACTTTAAAATACTGCTTATGGTTTATAAAGCCTTAAATAATCTGCTCCATCTTATATATCGGAATGTCTGACATCTTATATTCCAAATCGTAACCTTAGATCCTGAAATCCTCAAATTGTCTCCTTACAATTCCAAAAGCTAAACTTAAAAGAAGTGGTGAGGCGGCCTTCTGCTGTTATGCACCTAAAATCTGGAATAGCCTGCCAATAGGAATTCACCAGGCTGATACAGTAGAGCACTTTAAAACACTGCTGAAAACACATTACTTTAACTCTTTTAGGGCGGGTGTCGACTTTTGTCGACAGGAGGGGCTGAGGGCGGATGTCGACTTTTAGAGGGCGACAATCAGCTGTTAATGGCGACAAAACCCATTGTCACGTCACAGGCATTCCCTCTCTGCTTGGAGGACTGTTAATCTCGTTGGCTCAGCAACTAATCCTTGCGTGTGCACGAGTTGCGATATGTAAACAAATAGAAACAAAGGCAAGATGGCATCAACATCTCATGCGGGAGCGAAGCGAGTTCAAAAAAGAAAATACTCGGCCGAAGAAACTTTGCGCATTATCGCGGAGTCGGACTCTGATTTGTCAGATTCCGATTTCTTTGATAGTGATCAGGAGATCGAGGAAGAAATTGCGGAGCAGGCATCAGCCGATTGGAGACCAGCCGATGCCACCGCAGCTGCTCGGCTGGCAGCCGAGCGCATTTGCGCTGTCGTTGCACCTACGGCAAGGTTCAGCTTGGGAGGAATACCCAGACATTGATCCTTGAGAGCCGAACTGGCTACCGGACTTTACAAAAAGGCACGGCTTGCTGCTGGACACCACCGATCACACGCTGCTGGACTATTTCAGGCTGTTTTTTCCTGAGGCAGTTTTTCAACTGATAGCGGATGAGACGAACAGGTACGCAGAGCAATTTTTTGAATCGCGGGAGGCGCTTGCTCCGCATTCTCGTTTTTCGAAGTGGAAACCCACAACCAAAGACGAGATCAAGGGCTTTGTGGCATTGCAGATAGAGATGGGACTGGACTGGCGATATAATTTCAGGGAGCACTGGTCCAAACGTACTTTGTCACCTGGTGGCTTTGGACAGGTTATGCCCCGTGATCGGTACGTGCTGCTGCAAAGCTTCATTCACTTTTGTGATAACAAGAAGCAAATCCCAAGGGGTGAGCCAGGCTATAACCACATGTGTAAAGTTCAGCCCCTGCTTGACATAGTGGAGCCAACTTATAAACAATTTTATCAGCCTGGCCGTGATTTGTCTGTGGATGAGTCCATGATAAAATATAAGGGACGGCTTTTTTTCCGTCAATATATGCCAGATAAGCCCACCAAGTATGGCATCAAGGATTTTGTATTGGCTGAAGCAAGCACTGGTTTCTGCCTAAAAGTAATTACTTACACTGGTAAGCATTCTTTTCAGAGGGAGAAGTGTCCTTTGACAACTCAGGTTGTGCTGGAGCTGCTTCAGGGCTATGAACATTTTGGACATGTTGTGTACATGGACAATTTTTATAGTTCACCAGAATTGTTCATAGAGCTACAGAGCAGGGGAATTGGAGCTTGTGGCACAGTGAGGGTGAGCAGGAGACACATGACTTTACAGTTGAAGCCAGAGAGGCTGAAAATGAAAAAGGTGACAATCCTGTTTTTATGCGGGCGGATAACTTGGTGGCATTGACATGGCATGATGTCAAACGGGTGACTTGTATTACTACAGTTCACACCAACAATTTGTGTGAGAAGGTAATTCGTTCTAAGGGAAACCCAGAAGGTAGAAAGCTGGACAAGCCTGTTGCACTTGAAGAGTACAACTGCAAAATGGCTGGAGTTGATCGACTGGATCAGATGCTGGGGTCATATGCTTAGCATAAGTCCACCAAGTGGTACCACACTGTGTACCATCGCATCCGTGAGATTGCACTCACAAATGGATATATATTATTCAAGCAGGCAAACAGTGACAGTACTATGACTGCGGCAGATTTCCGCAAGAAGGTGGTGGACAACTTGCTGGCAGAATATGTTGGAGTGCCTTTGGCAAAGCGAGGAAGGCCATTACAAAGAGCAGTGCCAGACAGGCTGACCGAGCGCCACTTTCCTGCAACTTATGAGGACAAAAAGTACAAGCCTGACTGTGTTGTGTGCAGCAACAGACAACTGAAAAAGAGGCACCAGTGCAACACGTATTGTAAGCAGCGCAACGTGGCAATGCACGCAATTGGATGCTTTAAGCGTTACCACACTTTGCAGGACTTTGCCTTGTGAAATTTACAATATGTGAAATAATAATATGTTAAATTATATAGTATGCAGGCTCATACAAAATGCAAAACAGTTATGTTGTTCAAAAATAAATATTTTTTGTTTCTTTGATAAGTTAAACAATTGTTTTGTGTTCTTTTGTAAAAAAGGTTTTTAGAAAAATATTCAGCCCTGGGAGAAAAGAAAAAAAAAAAAAAATTAGCCCTAAAAGAGTTAACATGCCCTTCGCCTAACTTCACTTTAACTTAATCCTGATACTCTATATGTTCAATTTCCTCATAATAACTATTCACAGTGGCTCCAAAATCCGTACTGACCCCTACTCTCTCTTCTGTTTCTTTTTCTGGCCTGCGCCACCACCACCTACTCAAAGCTTCATGATGCTCCAACAATGATGGATGGATTAAAAGGAAGAGGGCTACGTGATCATCATCATCAAGTCCTTCCGTGAGAACCCTAAATCCAAAGAGGACTGTTTCATTTATGTTAGGTAGAATGTCCAGAGAGGACTGGGTGGTCTCATGGTCTGGAATCCCTGCAGATTTTATTTTTTTTCTCCATTTTTTTTTGTTTTTTTCTGTCCACCCTGGCCATCGGACCTTACTTATTCTATGTTAATTAATGTTGACTTATTTTTATTTTTTACTGTGTCTTCTATTTTTCTATTCTTCATTTTGTAAAGCACTTTGAGCTACTGTTGGTATGAAAATGTGCTATATAAATAAATGTTGTTGTTGTTGTAACAGTAAATGACCTCAAAATACCAGCAGATTTCAATCTGAATAAGCAAACAAAAGGGCAACACAAACAAACCCACCAAGAAATCAATCACTGTGAGTGAAAAGATCAAAAAATTAGTCTGCGTGTGGAGCTGCAAAAATGAAAGATAGAAATGACGACAAAAAGATTTCCAAAGATAGTGACTGAAATCAAAAGAACAAAGAAAACATTAAAAATACAGTACATAGGCTTCTGTGTCATAAATGAATTTCAGACAAGACGCATTACTATTAGGAAATTAGTAATCAATCTTCCTCTTCTTAAATTCCACTTTATTTCCCTCAGCAGTTCCACGTTTACCACAGACATGCTAAGACTGTTGTACCTGACCGCAGGCGTCTGCAGGTGATATTTAAATAGTCTCTAGAGGGATCACAGCAGCCTCTCTGCCATCTCATTATTGTCAGATGTTCTTGTCACTCTTAATGAACCCCAGGGGACTCTTTAATCATCACTGTGTGTTTTTAAACACACACAGTCTGCAGTGCAGCCCAAGCTGCTGTTATTTGTGATCTTCAGCACTGCTGCTAGTTTTTACAGTCTGACCTGTGATACTCAGTAAAAGACCTGCTGTGATTTTTATATTCAGTTTATATTTGGTACATATTGACATCAGCAGGCTGTCTCAACTTTACTCATTTCTTCTGTACGGCCAACAGCTCGTGTTTAATAAAAGAGATGGGACACAGCAGGTTTGATCATAAGCGTGTATTGCCTGTGTGTGAAATGAAGTCATTTTACAGTTTGTGCCCAGCTGAACTCAAACATGAGCAGCGTTTCAAGGCCAACACTCAGCCAGCTCTCATATCTTAGTGAAAGTCACACATGATGGAGGATGAAGCTTATATAAATTTCATATGCGACCAAGAAGCTGTTAACCATGAGCAGTCATTGACCCTTTGCTACCCCACAACTTCAGACTCTGCGGCTCATTGGCTATTCTTGACACATAAAGAAGCTCAACTGTGCAAATGGTGAGGCCTGTGCGTTCTTTTCATTTCCAAGAAGAGATGACATCACTTAAATCAGTGAAGTTTATTACATTTGCAGTGTTTTAAAAAGACTCTAATATTGTTATTTCAAGTTCAAGAATAAACAAGTTTGAAAGGACTTTCTGTAGATACAAAGTTTGACAAATGGTAGCAGAAGTGGGGCTGCAAAGAATGGATCAAAGCAAAATGTTGAGGATAGGACCTCATCAGTGTTGTCATCAGTATTGCCTTGAATTTGAAGCAGAATACTAAGCACTCGAGTCGTCCAAGGAGCCATCTTCATCAGTACATCCCTGAGACGGACAAGGGCAGGAGCGGCCACCATAGCCTCATCTTGCCCCGGTGGTAGCAGGATATGATGTGCCTCTTGGGGATCCATTTGTGCAAGGACCCCTCAGGGCTTCAGGAAAAAACAGCTTTATTCCAATGCAAACAAGAACAGCAAGATTATTTATTCAACCGGGAGCTACCATTTCCCCACACACAGATACAGCAAACAACCAGGCATGGGGACAACTTAGAATATTCCCTGCATCACCCATCAGGTGACGGGCGTGTTTTACAGGGAGGTTGTGACCTTGAAATTGCCTCGGTGACAGACAAGCAGCTCTTGCCAGAACTGTCAATGGTGTTCTGGTGTGCAGCCCTTTTGGGAAGGGTCTCAAAAAACGCTTCAGAGCCTTTCCTGTACGGACCTTGCAGTTTAGAAACAGTTTCATCCCAAGAACAGTAAACGCACTCAATCAGTCCATCAAGTGCTTCTTGTTGAACTGTTTGTACTTATAAGTACAATCACCTCACTGTAAACTTGCACTACAGTTATAATATTGCATAACCCTAGTCCTTAGAAATCTCCCCAGTACACAATGACTTTAAAAGACAACGTACCAAGAGTTTATACAGTATCTGCACTCGCTAGCCTCCTTAAGAACTCAAGGGTAAATATTGTCTGACCCTGGTGATTTTTTTGATTTCAGCCTATTTAATCACAACAGCATTTCTCCCGCTACAATTTCCAAATATCTCAGTACCTCCTTAATAGTCCCTGTTACCGCTGGATGGTTATCTACATCCTCACATTTGAAATCTACTAGAAAATCAAATTCTAGAGAATTTGCAATTTCACAGTCTGTAATGTTCAATTCTGCCTTAGTGTCCCTGAAAGAATCTCTCTGCGTCGTGTTTCACCTTATCTGCTATTTTTCTCTCTCTCTGCCTTCTTATGCCTTACAGTTAGAACTGGAGTTGTCTTGTACTTCTTATTTTTCAGTTTTTTCCTCTGCAGCTTCTTTTTCATTTCCTTATTCACCCTACATGAGGTATTTACTTATAATTTCTTAATAATTCCAAACTTAGACACGTACTTGTCCTGCATTGTATGTAAAATGTTTTTAAACCTGTTCCAATCGTCATCGTCAGTCCCCACACTTAAAAGCCACACTTACTGTAAAATGCCAGTTTATCTCTCAGACTTTGCATCATCTTTTCATAAGATTGTGTAGCAGTGGTACTTAAATGGACTACAAATCCCATCAGCCCTGAGAGTTCTTCGCCTACAGACAACTTTGGATGTTGCTGCAGGGGTTCCTGGTGAAAAAAAGGATAGCTCAGACTTTAAAAGTGGGCAAGAAGAAACCAGCAGGATTGCCATCATCTATATCTTTTTGTTTCAATGCCTCACCCTCAATCAGATTACAAATACAACCACCTTCAATAACAGCATTTATTGATTATTTTCTTGTGTAGGGTGCACTCCCAATCACTTGCAATTTTCACATAACAACTGCATCACGTTAGGACAATAATTTTCATAACATTCAGGAGGCATCTTTGGAATTGGACTGTTTGTGGACTGTATCATGAGTGTTTGCCTTCTTACTGTGCTTACTGTTTTGTTGGATCTCATTTGTTTCTTAATTGTCGCCATCAGGGAAATTGGGTGAGATTTGTGTGCATCTTGTTTGTTGTCGTTGCACCTTCATTACTTCTTTAATATATTCCTTGTCATTGATTTTATGTTCAGTTTTATGTGTCTCTGTCTGTCAGTGTGCAAGCCAGGTCAAGGCTATGTGCGTTTTTGGGGTCCCCAAAATAAAATCAATGGTGTGAAATCACAGTGTCCTGCAAATAGTACAGATTTTGGCAAGCCAGGATAACAACACACCCTTCTCCTTTTCTGTTTCACACCTCACTATGGCAGACATAATTTCTGTGAAAGGCACAGTGCAGGATGAGGAGCTTCAGTGATGCACAACACCTGTAGATGTGCGACTAGAACAACTGGTTTAGGACATCGTCTGCAGCTTTATTAACTATTAACTTATACCTCATCGATGCCATAGCTGCTTGTGCATCAAGTGAGGTATAAGTGAGGGAGCAGCATCTTGAACAGTCCTTGGAATGATCCTCACAGTGCCTGGGGACCAAAATGGGAGAGGAGAAATAAAGACAAATGTGAAAGAGCTCTTGTGCCATCTCACAGCCCCTAAGGCAGTCGATGCCTGTAGTGGGGGTAGAGAACAAGCTCTGGACCATCACAGTTCACTCTAAGCATTGTTCCATAAGGGGCATTTTAACATGCATGAGGAGAAGATATAGCGATGAGTCCATGATGCCTGTGACTTTTGGTTGGATCCTACTTTGAGGGTGTCATGTCATTGGTTGAGAGGTTAGTGAAGCTGGTGTCTTGAATGGAGAAGGATTGAATGGCTGTCAAAGCAGGTTTGTTCCAGAGACTGAGAGTCTTGCACTGTGTGTTTTCTTACACATGCACAGGTTGGAGACCTTACTGGAAGGTTGGTTAGTCTCTGGAGTCTCTGGTGGATCCAGTTGTCCTTGTCCATGCTGGAATAAATGACATACATAAGAATAGTCTGTCAGGTTGTCAATTTTGTAACCCAAAGCTTGATGTTGGATAGAAGGGTATATGTTAATGGGGCATTTGGACTCCACCTGGAACCAATGGGACCTGCTCTGCCAAATAGAGTTACATCTGAACTGGTGGGATACCAACATGTTGGGGAGACATCAAGGATTGTAGGGCAGTTAGTTTACAACAGGGCAGATTTACAATTGTACTCGAAGGGACAAAAATAGTCTAAAATCAAATCTGCATAGTAACTTAACTTGTAACACAAAGTTTACCTGCAAAAGCCAAACGAGTAACACATTAAGAATAGCTTGCCTTAATGCTACAAATGTCAAAATTAAAATAAAATAAGTGAGTAGGAATTGTATGCAGCTGAGCCTAATTATGATATTATACCAATAACAGAACCAGACTGAATAATAAAGATGGCGATGAGTGTAACATTGACAATTCCATTTTTTAGGGAAGATAGGCAGAACAGAAAAGGAGGTGGGTTGGTTGCTATTATATCAAACTGAATTTAATTTAGTCTTCTTCAGTTAAACAATGAGCCACATCTTAGTGAGGACGTCTAGATTCAGGTGGGAAACATTAGAGAAAGAGACCTTACTTTAGGATTGTGTTATAGACTGCCCAATGCAGATAGTCATTTCAATGCACATCCTTTTAATAATATTAAAAAATAAAGTTTACAGGGGGATATTATAGTCATGGGGGATTACAACTACCCAAATATGAACTGATTAATATTATTAATATTAATCCTACTAAAAGGGGTGTACAAACGTAGACATAATCATTGATTTTTTTTTTATTTTTAGTAATTTTCTAACCCACTTTGTCCTTAACAGGGCTGGAGCCTATCCCAGCTAGCATAGGGCGCAAGGTAGGAACAAACCCTGGACAAGGTGCCAGCCTATCACAGGGCAAACGCATATACCCACACACACATTCACCCCAATCCCAATTTAGCATCACCAATTCACCTAACCTGTATGTGTCTGAATTTTAGGAGGAAACTGGAACACATGGAGGAAACCCATACAGACAATGGGACAACATGCAAACTCCATGGAGGAATAACCTAGAATGGGAAGCCTGGTCCCATAACCTAAGTGCTACCACTGTGCCACCATGCTGCCCTGATTGTTTTTTAAACATAGTATTTTAAAAATTTTTAACATAGTCTTTTAAAGCTCCAATGTCTAAATTTAGTATTTTCTAATAATCAAAATAGAATCGAACCACTAGAGTCAAGTGTCCTTAATACAATACAATTCTCAGTATTTTGGAAGAGTGCGAATGCAAAGACAAAACTGTTAAGTTTAATTTAGGTAGCGTAAATTCTGAACAAATTTTGAGTCTAAGGAGGATGGACTGAGATAAACATTTAAATAAGCGTGGAGACAGTCGAGGAGCAGAGGTGCAGGTTAGAATTTGGAATCAGTTGGACATTAATACAAACCCTGCAATCAGTTAATAAGGAGTTGGAAGAAAGCTGCAAAGGATAAAACAGACAAATATATGAGGCGTATAAAGACTAATAACAGCAGTGAATCATAGGGCATTTGAGAACATGAGGATAACTATTAACATTAGAATCCCCACCAAAATGTACTTTCCCTTGATCACCCTGTTTTTCGCGACACACATGAGGAAACCTGTATGTTCGTATCAGCACAGCAGTTGCCCACTAATGACCACCTTTTGTTTTGCTAATGTGTCCTTTAGCAGCGCTGAACCTGCACTCACCCACCCTCCATTCAGCCAGCTGTTTGCCTCTCCTGACACCCTCTGCTTAGCATCGGCAGTTCAAACCTCTCGCTTACAGCTCAAGTCTGCTTTGAAGATTTTAAATGGCAAAGAGTGATGATACTGTATATTGATATTTGAAAAACACACATTTCCTGTGTGCTCCATGTATACAACGATCCGTGTAAATGTACGACGAAACAAGAAATGTGAGGTCTTGTAGACACAAAGCAAATGCATGTGTTTATGTGTTTATTATATCAAATATAACCGCTTGAGTGTGAATTTTTACTTATTTTTATAAAAACCGAAGCTACACAGACTGTTACTCAAAAGACACGTATTTATTATATCCAGTATGACTGCTTGAATGTGAAACACACACAGACAAACACATGCATCTTTATTTGGAATCGCTAAATTGGACTTCACATTCATAGTAACAAGAGAAGTGTGCTTTTATCCAAGAATAAAAGCAAATAAAATTAAATCGTTCAAGTGACATGCTGCTGTGAATTGCGGGTAGAACATGACATAAGTTTGATATATTCATTATGATTGTGTCGCAAAAGTAAGAACGAAATAATACTGATCTTGTCAGATGGGGGAGTGTGAACGTGTTGTCTGTTGTCTTTCCTAAAGGAGGAGTTGCATTAAACGTGAACGTTTTGAGTGTCTTGCTGTCTTTATTTCTGAAACAGGGTCTGCATTCTATTGAAACACCACAGAGCACTTTGCATATAAACCCACAGGGGAAGGACTTTCCTAGGATGTCGACATGAGGCTTATGGAGTCGTTTCTGGACAAGGGCAGAAGTGTAACAACAGACAACTTCAGGCTAACAGACTGCTGCAATGTTCACGAAACACGTTCACGCTTCGCCAAATCTGACACTGCTAGTATTATTTATTCAGAAACAGACCCATATGTTGAGCTTATGTCACGTTAGAGTAATTATAACAGCACGGCACTGACTGATACAAGTATCATATATTTACACAGACTGTTACTGACTCGGATCAAAAGTATGCTTTTATTTTATCAAATGTAAAAAAATGAAACAAACTAAAACAGCCAAACTGCTGACCAAAACTCCAAGACTGAAATACTTAAATAAAATTAATTTCACACAAACGCTTTTAATTTAACAATCAAACAGGAACACCTTTTGTCCAGTCTTGGCGGTGACCTTTAAACCATTGACCCCTAATGACACGTGCAACGCGACCCTAAATGTCATCCATAGCAACAGAATAGCAACGGTGACAACAAAAGTACACAAACTGGTGGAATCTGAGGTCAAATAAAAAAGGCTTTGAAGGTAAATATGGTCAAGCTTCATAACGCACTGGTGAGGCCTCATCTGGAGTCCTGTGTGCAGTTTTAGTGTCCAGGCTACAAAAAGGACATAGCAGCGCTAGAAAAGGTCCAGAGAAGAGCGACTCGGCTGATTCAGGGCTACAGGGGATGAGTGATGAGGAAAGATTAAAAGAGCTCAGCCTTTACAAGTTAAGCTAAAGAAGATTAAGAGGTGACATGATTGAAGGGTTTAAAATTATGAAGTGAGTTAGTCCAGTGGATCGAGACGGTGACTTTCAAATGAGTTCATCAAGAACACGGGGACGCAGTTGGAAACTTGTGAAGGGTAAATTTCACACAAACATTTTTCTTTGCACATAGAACCATAGACACTTGGAATAAGAGACCGAGTAGTGCAGTAGACAGTAAGACTTTAGGGACTTTCAAAACTCGACTTGATGTTTTTAGAAGTATTAAGTGGAGAGAACTAGTGAGCTTTGTTGGGCTGAATGGCCTTTTCTTATCGAGAGTGTTCTACTGTAATGTTCTAACTGCAGTGTCTAGGACTGTAAGGCCCTACAATGGTTAGTACACACAGCAGAAAAGATTATTGGCAACTCTATGCCCTCCATTACAGTCATCTTTGTAAAGCATTGCTTCTGCAAAGCCTTCAGCATTGTTAAGGCCCCTGATGGTCTTGTTGTCCCACTTCCATCTGACAGAAGGTGCCATAGCATCCAAAGCAGTCTTACCAGGTTCTGCAGCAGCTTGGCTGTCCACACTCTGAAGTCTCTGCCACCATCAGATCTGCTCCTGCAAGTCTCTTCTGTTCTCTGTGATCCCACATGACAAGACAGAGCAAATGCTGACGACACAAGGGGAGTAGGCAAGTAAGTTTAATTCAGTCATCACAGATTTTAACATTATTAAAAATTCTTAGTGTGCCAAAAAAAGCAAAAGCAAATAAAAAGGTAACTGGGTGTTTAAATCAAAGATACAAGCTGGCTATTTGAGGAGCTGTCACAGATGACGCAGATAGTCATGGTGGCTTTTCAGTCTCCTAATGGCTGTGTGGCTGTTTATTCTGCTCCTCGTCCTTCCTGGTTCTTCTCTTCAGTTCAGCAGGTGACAGAATGAATGCTCGTCAAGGCCACAGTGAGCACCCATAGCCCCTCTCTGTCTAACAACCCATCTCTAACCTGCCTTTCTTAAATAAACTTCTGGAGAAGGCAGCCATTATGCAGTTAAATGACCACCTCAATAAACCTGCTATTCTTGATAAATTTCAGTCGGGTTTTAGAAAAAATCACAGCACAGAAACTGCACTCGTTAAAGTAGTAAATGACTTGCGGGTAAATGCAGACTTAGGTCATTAATCTGTTCTCATCCTCTTAGATCTGAGTGCTGCATTTGACACCATTGATCACAACATTCTTAGAAATCGCCTTAGTCAATGGGTGGGCCTCTCTGGCAGGGTCTTAAATTGGTTTGAATTATACCTGACAGGGAGAAAATTTTTTGTTAGTTGTGAGAATTACAACTCGAAGACACATGATATCCGATATGGTGTTCCACAAGGCTCTATCCTGGGTCCGCTGCTCTTCTCAATCTACATGCTTCCGTTAGGTCAGATTATCTCAGGGCACAACGTGAGCTACCACAGCTATGCTGATGACACACAGCTGTACTTATCTATAGCACCTGATGACCCTGATTCTATTGATTCACTAACACAATGTCTGACTTGTATCTCAGAATGGATAAATAGTAACTTTCTCAAGTTAAATAAAGAGAAAACTGAAATCTTAGTGATTAGCAATAATGAATACAATGAGACTATTAGAAATAAACTGGATACATTAGGATTAAAAGTCAAGACGGAGGTAAAAAGCTTAGGGGTGATTGTTGACTGTAATCTGAATTTTAAATCACATATTAATCAGACCACTAGGACAGCATTTTTTCACTTAAGAAACATAAGTAAAGTTAGACCACTTATATCACTGAAAGATGCTGAGAAATTAATTCACACGTTTGTTTTCAGTCATTTAAATTACTGTAACGCACTCCTCTCAGGACTACCCAAAAAAGACATAAATCACTTGCAATGAGTGCAGAATGCAGCTGCTAGAATCCTAACTGGGAAAAGAAAATCCGAACACATTTCTCCAGTTTTGATGTCACTACACTGGTTACCTGTGTCATTCAGGTTTGACTTTAAAATTCTGCTTATGGTTTATAAAGCCTTAAATAATCTCGCCCCATCTTATATATCAGAATGTCCGACACATTATATTCCAAATCGTAACCTCAGATCCTCAAATGAGGGTCTCCTTAGAACTCCAAGAACAAAACTTAAAAGAAGTGGTGAGGCGGGCAGGCGGCCTTCTGCTGCTATGCACCTAAAATCTGGAATAGCCTGCCAATAGGAATTCGCCAGGCTGATACAGTAGAGCACTTTAAAACACTGCTGAAAACACATTACGTTAACATGGCCGTCTCATAACTTCACTTTAACTTAATCCTGATACTCTGTATATCCAACTCATTATAATAACTACTCATGGTGGCTCTAAAATCAGTACTGACCCCTACTCTCTGTTCTGTTTCTTTTTCCGGTGTCTTTGGTGGTTGCTTGCTCCACCACCATCTACTCAAAACACCGTGATGTTCCAACAACAATGGATGGATTAAAAGGCAGAAGTCTGTATGACCATCAACATCAAGTGACTCCGTGAGAACCCTAACTACAAAGAGGACTGTTTCATTTATGTGAGGTAAAATGCCCAGAGGGGACTGGGTGGTCTCGTGGCCTGAAACCCCTGCAGATTTTATTTTTTTTTTCTCCAGCCTTCTGGAGTTTTTTTTTTTCTGTTTTTTCTGTCCACCCTGGCCATCGGACCTTACTCCTTTTCTATGTTAACTAATGTTGTCTTATTTTAATTTCTTATTGTGTCTTTTATTTTTCTTTTCTTCATTATGTAAAGCACTTTGAGCTACTTTTTGTATGAAAATGTGCTATAGAACTAAATGTTGTTGTTGTTGTTGTAATGTCATTTGGATCAGCAGGCGTCCATGAGGTGAGCATTCACAAAGATAACCAACGGTTCAAGAGCGTCGCTTTAGTGCATGTGGAATGTGCAGTAAGTAACAAGTCGAACTTGACCGTTATTAAAAATATAACAATGCCTGTTTAAAATTTGACCTTCTAAATCCAACTTGTCTGCTAAAAGTTGTCTGTCTGCTCTTCTGACGGCAGAAAAGTCCCCTCTGTGTGAATCGGCCCTCCATCTGAAGAAGCACATCCTCCTTCGATGTGTCGACGAGCTGCTGCATGGAAAGAGCACTTCCAGTGACATAAACCATAATGTCATGTTTGAACTTTTATATTTTGTTCTCTCCTTGTATGTTGCATTGATCCTACAATGACAAATTCCTTGTCCACAGTAGTGCACTCTGACAACAAAGTGAATTCTGGGAAGGGAGACACTTCAACAACTTCATCAGTAGAGCAGATTGTGTAACCTGCAACCCGTCAGCCTGTGGTTAGGGAAAAGGAAAAGACGTCAGAGGATTAAATGAAATAAAACCTGAAACGAGAACTTATACCAGAGAGCAAAGTCAGGGAATTTAACACAAAATGACTTCAGCTGTGTGTATTTATATAATGGCATTTCACCTGAACAGACATCACAATCAGGAAATACGATGAGCTGAATCAAATTTAGGATCTGAGTGGACAGTCACAGCATTGTTTGGGATTAGTGACACGACTTGACTCAAAGAACTTTCACGTGTTTGAAATCAACATGCTGAGGTTCATCTAAACACACGGATATCAAGCATCAGGTCTTTGTTAATAATCACTTAAAGACACTTGTGTTCAAAAACTCACTAAAACATTCATTACAAAGATATAAAATATAAAAACACATGAATGAGCGCACACCTCTGTATCATGTTGTTAGATTTAGAAATGTCGTACAAGATAACTGAACACTTTCTGTGTATGAAGTAGCAGGAGCCATTGAGCTCTACAAAAACCAGCAGCCATTTGATAAATGAAAGAGAGAAAACCTAAACAATTTGTGCTGTGACTATCAAAAGGAATCAATGTGTACTTATGGAGTATTTATCAGAGCATAAATAACAAGAATAAAAGGCTGAAAGAAACAGCAGGGCTGAAAACTGAAGAAGTTCAGCACAAGTGGAGAAATCCAAGAACAGAACTTGACATCAGAGAGGAAAGGAAAGGTGATGTACATCCCGCTGAAGAATATCCTAGATAGATAGATAGATAGATAGATAGATAGATAGATAGATAGATAGATAGATAGATAGATAGATAGATAGATAGATAGATAGATAGATAGATACTTTATTAATCCCAAGGGGAAATTCACATTCATAGTCATAACCAATACCATCACTCAGTCGAGTTCATGAACTTCATCATAATAGTCCTCAGGATTTCTATATCCCATGACAGCTTGTGTTACATGGAGGTTGCAATCCCTGCATTGCTTTCCATGGTGCATTAGAGTTCTCTTTTTGTCAAGCAACACTCAGTTTACACACAAAGCACAGCCATCTGCATGTCCTTGGTAGTGCCGAGCCGTGCAGTCATCTCACACAACCTTCTTTTATATTTTACAAACAATTCCTTTGAGTTAATTGGAGTAGCAAAGACACAAATGAAGGTAAGCAGTTGAAGCAACATCCCAAAGAGTGCAGACTCTTCCAAGGACCTGCTCCATACCTGATCATCATTCACACGGCCCCTCGCTCTTGCAGCCTCCATAAATGATCCGTAGAAACCCCTTTAGTTTGTAGTAAAAGCAGTTTTACACAATGTCGCTATCTTTATGATCTGTTATCTCACTGTCTACCTTTGCCTCGTATCTTCAGACCAGTAGTACTCAGGCATTTCCTGAGATCAGGACGTCCCGCTCCAGAGGGGGAGCTCAAACACAATGGCTACCTCATTTGTCCTTGGAGCATTATTTGTTTTCTACCAGGAGGAGGGATAATATTCACAGAAAGAACAATTAGGACACCTGATGTCTTTATATGAAATTCACAGAATGTGCACCTTGACCTGTCTGTTACCAGAAGTGGAGGTAAGACCTCCATATATCTCTTTTGTAATCTGCTCCCCCTCAATAAATCGTTATCCGTAACATTTGCACTGACTGCCCAGACTACCACTGTAATTGTCCCCTACAATCCCTACTTCATAATTTATAATGTTGTGGTGGATAGGGGGTGCTATCGCTCCCTTGAACCCTTGTCCACGACTCCAAACACCAGGTAAAAGTCCAATACTTGACTTTATTAATCTTCCACAGTGCGCAAAGCACCCTCTTCTCCACTATACTCATACAATCCACAATAACAATAATACAAACAATCCTCCACCCCACTCAGCTCGCTGTCTGGGAGCTCCATAGTCCTTTTATATCCACTGACCCGGAGGTGTTCCTGCCCAATCAGTCCACAGTTCCTTATTTCTTCCGGGTCAGGGTAAACAGTCCTTTACTTCAACCTGGGAGCACATTGTTTCTTCCTGTCATGTGACTGTGACACACTCCCGGGTCATAGGGCACATAAGAGCCCACAAGCCCCCCTACAGAGACTCCCTGTGGCCCCCAAGGTATCCAGCAGGGCTGTGTATAAACACTACAAGTCCATAGGCCTTGCTGGACCTCGGGGCACGATCATGCTGTCGGGAGAGCTATTCCTGGCGGCCTCGGGGTGAGGACCAGAACACGAAGCCGGCAGTCCTCCACAATGTATATAATTTATATCGTTTCCCTCATGGAAGTTTATTCCTCTTCAGATTCAGCGGCCTGTTTTTGTCCATCTAGCAGTTACTTTCTGTTTGACATAATCGCTGTTAACATTGGGGGTGCACCATCTTTTGGAATGTGTCTTTGTAATTCAAGAAGCAAGAATGTGCACTGTATTTGTCATTTCAACAGATGGCGCATCACAAACATTAGCACTACTTTTATGAATCCTACACCAAATGTCTTATAACAGAGACAGTAACCTGACAGACTCAGAGATACACAGAAACACAGACAGACACTTCATATGTTTCTGCTATAAGCCATTTGGTACAACCATCTGTTGGAATGACAAATGTGATGAATTGAATAAGTAGAAATGCTTGTGAAGCACCATATGTTGGAATTACAGAGACATGACAACCAGACAGACACACAGACACACAGACACACAGACTCTTGTCTTGTGGATACGCTTATTTCTGTCCGTCTGGCAGTTACTCTCTGTTGGATGTTTTCAGTGTTAACATTTGCAGTGCTGTGTGTCCGCCCCATTGCTGTGTGTCCGCCCCATTGCTGTGTCTCTGTGATACGCCATTTAGTACAGGATTTGTACAAGCAGTGTTAATGTTTGTTATACACCATCTATTGGAATGACAAATACAATGCATTTTAACACTAAAAATGTTTATGAAGTGCTGTCTGTTGGGAAGGCAGAGAAAAAGCAACTGGATGAACAGAACACCGAAACTTTTATTAAGGTGGATATAATGGGCTGACCTGCTGTTTTCTGGGCAGCAATATTTTTGTACGGACTGATGCTGATCTGTGGACTGACAGTTGTGAAATCTGCTGTACACGTCAAGGCGCTATATGACCTGACATTCTCTAAACCGTCTTGATACCTTCTGAATGAGTCCATTATAACACTTAAGTCTTTCTCCTAATCAGTACTTTCAAGTTTCAGACCTGCCATTGTGTTTTACCAAAAACGTGTGAGTGTCTGATGATGGGTGGGCTCCCTGTGCAGAGCTGCTTTAGAACCTAAAACCTGCTCTCACCCAAAATGCATTGCACTATGTGACAAGTGACACTACAAGGTGCTTCAGTGACACAAGGAGAGACGAGGGGGACTCACATGAAGTTTGTATTAACAGACCACCAGTGTGTGTCACGTATGAACTCTTGTGTGGTGAGGACCACTTCACTGTCTGTAATGATGATGAGGGAATGACAACAACACGACACAAATCAGTGACACAGCAAATGTCTTCAAAATAAAAAGCACATCAGTGAGCGCAGCTGCATTGGAAATCTGAGAGTTGACCTGCCACTGCCACAGAGAAATGCATGTTGTGTGTTTGATGATTTAAGAAAAGAAAGACGTCCAGTAAATCAGACAAAGACAATCAGCACAACGTCAGACTGACAGAGAGCAACGGGGGGAATACTGTCTGGAATTTAATGTGAGGGTCCGGAAAAGACAAAAACACACAGCTGTTACTGTACACTGTGTGTGTGTGTCTGTGTGAGGGCCTCTCATGAGTACAGGGTGGTCCAGCACACTCCATACAGGAGTCAGAGGGGCTCTGAGCAGCACAGCAAAGGATGGAGTGTCAGACCACCACTGGGCACAACCTCAGCTCATCTGAACCTGCTGATTTAATGTGCTGCTCGCTGTGATGAGAAAAGAAAGTCAAAGTGACTGAGAACAAAAAAACAAAAACAGCAGACAGAGGAGAAGAAGGAAACTGCAGAGAGCCAGCAGCTGACCACTGTGGAGCTGTGAGGAGAGACCACCGCAGCCCTGAGCGGCTCCTGACAAACAAATATAATGAAGACATCTGAGATTTGATGAACTCATTAGTGAGTAAGAACTGAAATGAACAAACAAACATCCTGAGAGAATTTGTGAAGCACACACAGCAGAGAGACGCCTCATGTGAATTACGTCAGCAGAGAGAATATGGCAGTCGCAGGGCCTCAGTGTATAAACATCTCAGTGTGCAGGCAGGACGGCTCAGTCAGGGACAGACATGGAGTGGAATGGACTGAAAGTTGGTCGTTGCTTTCCTCACAGTAATGCATCTTGTTATACTCTGATTTTTGAAACTGCAGTTTATGGACTTTATTCTATTTTCTCTTGTCTTTTGCTTTTCTCGACAGTCTTTGGAAATCTTCTTGTCATCATTTCTATTTCTCATTTTGTTCAGCTGCACACGGCGACGAATCTTCTGATCCTTTCACTCGCAGCGGCCGATTTCTTAACAGGTTTCTTTGTGTTGCCCTTTTCTTTGACTCTCCTGATTGACTTTTGCTGGTACTTTGCAGTTCTTTATTGTTATTTGTATCAGGCACTTGCAAATATTCTTAGCACAGTAATTGTATATAATGTGGTTTTAATATCCATTGATCGCTACATTGCTGTCTGCCATCCTTTCTTTTACAGCTCAGAAATCACTTTGACTGTTGCAACCATCAGCATTGCTGTAGTGTGGCTGTTTGCACTTTTATACACAGTTATATTTTTATGTTTGAGTTATATTAATGTAGGGCATTGTGAAGGAGCTTGTGGAGTATTCACTTATTATGAAATGGTCATTTTTGATTTACTTGTAACTTTTATTATTCCTTATTTCCTAATGATTGGTTTTTATATCAGAATATTTGTAGTTGCGAGAAGCCATTCAAGAGCCATCAACTGTATGATAGAAAAGAGACAAACTGAGGAGGTGAGTGACAGTAAAATATCAAAACCGTCTGAAAGAAAAGCCGCAAAAACATTAGGAGTAGTCGTGGGGGCTTTTATTATCTGCTGGCTGCCTCTTTATATGTACAATTTTTTTGATGATGGTAGTAACCGAATCACACATATCATCAGGAATGTCTTAGCGTTGTTTAGTGAAGTGAATTATGCAGTTAATCCAATTCTTTACGCTTTTCTTTATTCCTGGTTCAGAAAAGCACTTGAAATAACCCTGACGTGTAAAATATTTAGTCCAGCTTCTTCAGTGCTCAATTTACTGTAAATGTTAAAGAAAATAAAAAAAAATTCAATAATTTTCTGTGCTTATATTTTTTAAATTATTGCGCTTTTATTTTATGCTCTTTTTTTCATATTAGCAGTGCAATACTTGGACGTATTTCTCAACTGTACAATCATTTCATATGCACTGTATTGTTGTGAAGGCTGTTTTTGTTAACATTGTACTCTATTGGTGTAAAGTGTACACTGTACATGAATATTACTTATTTCACCACAATTACTTTCATAAAACTTCTTCTTATTTGAATGTGTAATAAACAGAACTGAAAGTTTAAAAACACATAAAAACACTTCAGAGTTTCTTGGTGACTTTATTTTTTTAACATTGTAAAATGGTTATTGCCAGTCAGTTATTCTCCAACCCGCTATATCCTAACTTTGGGTCATGAGGGTCTGCTGGAACCAATCCCACCAACACAGGGCACAAGGCAGGAACCAATCCCGGGCAGGGCGCCAACCCACCACAGTTGATTATTATTGCTGTTTCCATTGTTTTGGGAGAGAGTTATTTATTTCATCATAAATTGTTAAGTAATGTGCTGAATTTTACCTAATAGCTGGAAATATAAAAATCTTTTAACATCTGCCGTTACAATTTGCACCGACTTTCAGATTTCACAACTAAAAACTGCACAGCAGAGCTCAGACGACGGCCGACATTCTGTTTTATATCAAACTAAACTCTTCATTTTATTGTGAAGTTAATGTTTCCTATTCCTGCACTTTAATCTGCACTCCTCCTCAATAAGGCAGCAGATGACAGACGAGTGCAGACGGAGCAGTCGGCCTTCACTCCTCACACTGCTGGCTCACTAAATGACACTCAGGTGACTGTGAGGAACTGAAATGGACGACTGAGAAGGTCAAATGAGGTTTGATGTCCACAATTAAACGTAGGATTTGCTGCTTTAGACTGACATTTGTTAATATTTGTGAAGTCTCATTAGCCGCAGCTGCTCACCTCATTCAGAACACAATTAATACTTCAGAGAACAGCATTGTGCTCAATTCTAGAAAAACAGAGAAACTTAAACTTTAATAAAGAAATCACAGATGGATCTAAATAACTTGCTACCTATGCACACTGTTTAATAATATTTAAATGATTGTTATAAAGTTCTTCCTTCTTTTTCAAACCACCTTTACATGATTTTGATTTTTTCATCTTTATAATCCTCACTGCTATCCCATCTAGTAGGTTGCTGCACTAAAGTATTTTTCTATAAAATATTCATGCAGACTTTTTTTTCTTTATTTCATTATCGTGGTTCAAGTTGTCTCTTTAGCAGTTTTTAGTGATTCTACGATGCTGGATGTGAGATTTGCTGTTATTTCTCTGTCATTATCAGTAAATAATCAAAACTATTGTGATATATTGTGGAAGAAATTGACTGGCACCCCACACTGGGTAATAAAACACCAGCAGGAGAAAAGCGTCAGTCAGTCTTCTTCATCATGAAGTCTGACCAGAGGAGCACAAGCACCTTATTATAAGTGTGACCAAGGAGGGCCGCCTGTCTCTCTCTATTCACACACTTCATTCATCAGATCACAATGCCAAGGAGGTCATCACATAATCAGAAAACCTTTAAGGCTTTGGACTTCAAACCCTGAGGCTGTGGGTTCAAATCCCCCCACTGGCGCTGTGTGCCCCTCAGTAAGTCACTTCACCCGCCTGAACTCCAACTGGACTAAGAAAAGAAAAGCAGCCAATCGTATCTGAAATATTGTAAGTCACTTTGGATAAAAGCGTCAGCCACATAAATAAATGTCAATGTTAACCTGATTGGTTTATTGTGGTCGAAATCTTTTAATGACTCCTCGTCTAAATGCCTTGGAGGGCTCGTTCATCAGAAGCAGTCTGTCACAGAATGGTCAGAGAAACACAGAATGGTGGCTCATGTGATAAACTACTGAGTTTACAAACAGAGTCAATCGAGGCTTACATTCCCTCTGGGTGGCTCGTCGGTTTACACTCAAATGATTTAAACTAAATAAAAGGCTGTTATATTATATTCTGGTGTCTGACATTTATTAACCCTTTGTGCTATTTCTTAAAGATCAATGCTATGTTACCCTAAAATTATTCTTCCACATCCCCCCTTCAGGACTTCCTAAAGTCCCACTAAAACAGTAAGGTCTAATATCCTATTGTAACCCTAAGTCTAATCTGTATAAATCCTGTGTATACTGAATATGCGCCCCCTTAAAGGCTAAAAGGAAGTAAAAGATTTCTGGTAGCTGAATTTGGGGAATAACAGAAATACAACAACAACAACAACAACAACATTTATTTCTATAGCACATTTTCATACAAACAGTAGCTCAAAGTGCTTTACATATTAAAGAATAGAAAAATAAAAGACACAATTATAAAACAAAATAAATCAACATTAATTAACATCGAATAAGAGTAAGGTTCAATGGCCAGGGGGGACAGAAAAAACAAAAAAACCTCCAGACGGCTGGAGAAAAAATAAAATCTGCAGGGGTTCCAGACCATGAGACCACCGGCCCAGTCCCCTCTCAGTGCAAATCAGTGCAAATCTTTAATACCCGAGATAAATCACATAAATCAATAGTCAGAAAATCAAGTCAAACAATAACACGTCTCGAAGTCCTTTCTCCTCAGAGTGTACTGGCATTACATGTCTTCCCCTATAAACCTCAGATTTGTGTCCCATAACCCCATAACCTCCATGTAGGATGATACAAACATTGTCAACGCCTATTTGATTCCCTTCTTAGCTAACAAACATGAGCTGTCTTGGCTCAGATGTGTGCCTAGTCCTTTATTTGTTACCAATGGTCTACAATTTCAAAGTGTCCAGAATGTTTCGTTAAAGCATCAAATTATAGAAATAAAGCTAAATCCTATTATCAGCTATGAAGACATTCAAACAACAACATTCTACTTCACATTTAAGATGTTCAAATTACTTGTGAACAAGGAGTGATGGCACAAGAAATCAAACTCTCACTGTCTCAAATGCCTTTTAATTGAAAATCTATTTTATATTTACTAATGCTCTCATGGTAGTTAGTGCATCACACCAGTACACAGTACGTCAAAGAACATTTTCTGATATTTAAAATTAGATCTGCTTAATAATATTGATCATGAGATGCTTCTCCAGAGCGATGATCTGCAGATAAAGCACAGTCTACCCTTTGTGTGAGTTACAGCGTATCTTAATATATATGTAGACCGCTAGCTGGACTGGAAGCCACTGCTCATCACCAGCAGCTTTCTTCTTATCCTATAGAATGTTTTTTTTTATTTTATTATTATTACTTTAATTTAAAAATCACTAAAAGAACTTTCCTCCATTTGAGTAAGGCCAGTACTCAATGGAAGAAGGCAGACACATTTATATAAGTCAGGATTAACGTGTCATTGGACCTAATCATATTCATTTTGAAGTTTCAATTTAAAACCTATATTATTTATGTACTCATTTATCAATTACCTTATCATTTCAAACAACACCACACATTTTCACACTTTGTCTTTAGCCAAACATATTCCCAAACACACTAAAACTCCTTCAAATATATTTCAGTCACAGCTCATATTTCATAAGGTACATTTATACTTGTTCAAGTGTTATTATTTAGCGTCTAATATTTAAACCCAATTGAGCATCTCTGGAGAGACCTAAAAATGGCTGTTGTGGACGAAGTTTTCAAGGTGTGGTTATAAAGCAGCTTTATTTGTAGAGTCACGGTGAGAAGAGTTTCAGAAAAGCAGACAATCAAATATACATGACAGCGTCAGGACTCTTCTGAACCCCGTCTGTTGGGTGGGGTCCAGTTTTATACCCCTAGAATGCGTGATTTAATATCATTATAAAATGTAACAGTCAACACATTTATTATACACAATCCTTGAGCCCCTTTAACGTCCCTTGTAAAACTTGATTTCTTGGCTCCTTTTGTTATGGCGTTCAGATGTAAGCTAAGGGACAACGTGATAAGGCAGACTCATGTGTGGAATGCTCAGACCTTGAGTTCTTTGCACAAACATTTTTCTGTTTGCTAAAACAAAGCATGCTGTTACTTGGTTTCGTAAAGCTTACTTCTCAGACATGAATTAGTACAAGGGAACGAAGAGAACATTCGTCTTCCACATTCCCCCCTTTTTTAGCAAACAAAAAATATTTGATCAGGGAGAGTTGAGTAGGAAAGGGTAGGAGAGGAGGATTGAGTGGAGTGGGCGGAGGAGTGTGGGGTGTCTGTGCTGATCTGAAGCATTTTTTTTTTGTGTAAAAAGTAAGCCATTGCCATAGAGGCAGTAAAATACTTGGATACAATGTATCTTATCAAGGGAACAATACAGCAAGCTACAAGCAGGAGAACGATTAAAGCAACCGTAAGAGAGATGAAAACTTACTTAAGCCATTTAACCAGGTTAAGTGGAGGTGTGTTCTGACTCAGGACCCACAACAGTGGCTAAAGCTAAGCTAAATGAGCCACCAGAAACCTGCAAACAGGAACAAAGCACAAGGAGTCCCCGGTGGCTTGGAAATAAATCACCCTAAAATGTCCAAATATAGCTGAAAGTGCATACAATATTTACTATTATGTTCTAGAAAATAGTCTGTAGGAAGAACAAAAAGCCAGCTTTCCTTCAAGCCGTGCTTTATATAGCGTCTTTCATACATTTATCAGTCCATCCATTTTCTAACCCACTTCAGTTCAGGGTCTCGGTCATCTGGCACCTATTAAAGTTGTGGACACTGGAACCCTTGAACTGGATGCCATCCTATCACAGGGCACACTCGTTCACATGCCCATAAGAAACACCAGGCAAAAGTAAATTATCCAGTTAACCCAGTTTGTACATCCTCAGGATATGACAGCAAACAAGGATACCATAATCAAGGGTGCCATCTTTTGCAATGTGAGATGTGAACCCAAGCAGGCAGTCCCTCAACTTTAACAGCGTGTGGTGTCGACAGCAGAACTTGGACCGGTCCTCTCCACCGACGGTGATGCCAATGTTTCCTTCGAGTATCTCTAACCAGAATCCAGGTTCCTAATGGAATCTGGGAGTCCTTTGATGGAGGACTAGTTCTCCAGGCCTGATTCACCTGCTCGTGGATTTCCTTCACAGAAGCTTGGAGACCTGTAAGACTGGAAAGAAGATCATTGTCCACAGTATGCAGTGTAACATTACCTATGACCATGCCGACTGGCATGGGCCGTCCGGTCAGAATTTCGAATGGCGACAGCCCTAACTGCCAATGTGTTCTTCCCCTTAATCCCATCAAGGCCAGAGGCAGAGCATCAGGCCAAGTTAAATTTGTTTGCTCACAGATTTTAGCCAATTTAGATTGCAAGGTACCATTGCATCGTTCCACAATACCTCCACTCTGGGGGTGGTTTTTGCAATAATGATGCACATTTATCTGGAGCCAGGTGGTTAATTTATTTATAACAGAATTTACAAAGTGTGTGCCATTATCAGTTTGTAATTTCTGCGGTATGCCCCATCTAGGAATGATTTCCTTTATCAAAGCTTTTGCCACAGGTTTGGCATCTGCATGTTTGGAAGGGAAAGCTTCCACCCATCAGGAGAACACATCAACAATTACTAAACAGTATCGGTACCCCTTTGATGGTGTTAATTCGATGAAGTCCATTTGAAGGTGTTCGAATGGACCCATTAGGTTAGGTGTAACGGCGGGACTTACCTGGATACCCTTCCCTGCATTAAACTTTTGACATAATACACAGCACCTGCAGAACTGCTCTGCATATGTAGAGAAACCTACAGCTTCCCAATGGGAGAAAAGGTTTGTTAGTTTGCTTATGGGTCCAGAGTCTATCAGAGAGGAACCCTTCTTTGGACCATTTTCTTTTTTCTGTGTCCGTGGCTGCACTCTGTAAAAAAAATAATTTGATTATCAGTGTCCTGGTCATTTCTCTGTTGGAATAAAGAGATTGGTGTGTTATTATACGCAGCCCGTTTAGAAAAATGATCAGCTAATTCGTTTCCTTTGCTGACAGGATCCTGTTTTCCTGTGTGAGCTTGACATTTAACGATCGCTAGCTTTGATGGTTTCGTTATGGCCTCTAAGAGGGATTCTTTTAGTTTTTGATGCTGAATGGGCTTGCCAGTACTGGTCTTGAATCCCCTGAGTTTCCATAATGCCCCATGATCATGGCAGACTCCAAAAGCATATCTAGAATCAGTATAGATAGTTACAATTTTCCCTCTGACAAGCTCAGGTGAGAGCTATCAACTCAGCTGCCTGCGCGCTTAAACTTGAAGAAATTCGGTTGTTTCCTGTAGGTCTGGTCTAGGTTTTATAACCTTGGTTATTTCATCATGACAGTTGGTAGAAGAGTAGCTGGATTTAAGGTGGACCACCTTTCTATGGTAACATTTGACAACGTACAGAGTACATTTTGATAGTGTATTTACCTAGCAGTAGTGAGATGTGAGGTTTTAACCTGTACTAAAATGTAGTGTATGGCGTGAGGCACTTTTACCACTAGGGGGCTCATGAGCACTATATCTGTACTGGCTAGCACGGCCTCTGTTGTGGCTGCTACAGCTCTGAGACAGGTTGGAAGTCCCGCAGCCACTGGATCCAATTTTTTTCGAAAAATAGGCTAAGCCTTTGTTTTTTCTCCATGGAATTGTGTAAGAACTGCATTCATATATCCCCCCTTTACGTCCACGAACAGAGTGAATGGATGAGATAGTCAACAGTCCCAACGCATGCGCAAACAGTAGGGCACTTTTTTTTTTTTAAGTCACATAGAGCCTTCTCAGCTTGATCATTGCATGCCACCTGCCCAGAAAGGGGGAGATCAGGCGTGATCGCTAAAGGTTGCAAAAGCTGTGCTCTTTCAGTGAAGTTTAAAATCCATTGCCGGCAGTATCCTAGAATGCCTAATACAGACATAACCTGTTGCTTTGTAACAGGTCTAGGAAGATTTTGAATGGTGTTTATACGATCATTAGAGAGAGAGAGCTCTTGTTTCACAAGAAATGTCATGACCTGAATATTTCACAGTTGTTTGAATTAACTGCAGTTTTGTTTTAGAAACTTTATGGCCATTTGCTGATAAAACTAATAATTTCTGAGTATCACGTGCACAATCTTCTTCTGTAGTACTACACATTATATCATCTACATACTGTATCAATACACTGTCTTTATCTAGCCTTTTAAATTTTGGGCAAGAGCTTATCCAATACACAAGGGCTGCAGTATATCCCTGAGGCATAACGGTCCATGTCCAACGGCGGTTTTGGAAAGTAAAGGCAAACCAAAATTGAGAGTCAGGGTGCAGAGGAATACAAAAATAAGAATTATCAAGGTCAATAACAGAGAAATAACGGGCGGATGGGGGTATCGTAGAAAGAATAGTGAAAGGAAAAACTGCAGAATTAACGTGTCAAACAAAAACGCCATGAACCGTCAGCCTTTTAAGCAGGTAAAACGGGGGAGTTGACTGGAGAGTGTTTAATTTGAATGATTGCTCCACGTTTTACGAGATCGGAATGTATGGTGGAGATGCCAGCCTCTGCTTCTGGAGACAGAGGATACTGGGCGCGATGCAGGCGGAAGGACAATTTGGGGTAAATCACCAGTGGCTCACAGTGTGCTATCCTTCCATAATTATTTTTCCCTTGGGACCAAAGTGCATCGGGAAGTGAGGAAAGCCAAGAGGGAGAGGTGGTTTGCAATGAAAAAGCAGAAAGGAAAGGACGGCACAATGCACGATGTACTAAAAAATCATTTTGAAGCACAACTTTAGTTATCAAATGATCTCAGGTATCAAAAATACCCGGAGCAACGTGTAGCCAGTCCGTCCTATCGAAACATTGTTCCACCCATTCCCCAATTACGACCCAGTGAACAGTGCTAGATTTGGCTAAGAAACATGGGGAACCGAACCTCCTAAATAGAAAACGCTTTGTGAATATGTGAAGTGCACTGACAGCAGCAGCTGTGTTGGATGAGAAAAAAATGCAAGGGATATGGAGGGTCTCTGGGCTAATACCTGAAGAGAGAAAAGATTCTAACCAAGGTGTGTCCACTTCAGCAGGGAAGTACTGGGCAGTGCAGTGGAGGGTGTTGGGGACTTGCAAGTGGGGAAAAAGACATGAAGGAAAAGAGTGTAGGGCTTTAAGGAGAATGGTGTGTGAGGAGATGTTCAGGGTCCAGGCTGCAAAAGAGGGCTTAGAGTGGGGGGAGGTTTGGCACAGGAGTTTAGGAATAGAACAGTAAAACCCTCGTTCGGTTAGAGAAATAGAGAGGGAGAGCTTAGTCATCATCCCTTCCTAACAGATTAACAGGGCAGAGCTAATTTAATAATAAACGGTGTATCAAAGTGGAACCACTGGAATGAAGCTGAACCCGAAGAGGTTTAGACACAGCAAAACATGAGGTTGTCAGTACAGTCACTGTATCGTTCGAGGCAGACTAGAAAAGCAGTTTCAGTGCCATTCACCAGCAAAGTCAATAAAGGATCTGTGTCCGCATGGCAAGTGAGCAAAGGCAACTGAAGAGAGTGGCTGGGGTCCCTGTGAAAGGAATATCCTCAGGTTCAGGTAAGGAAGGCGGGGGGGGAAACTGATGTGGGCAATTGCGGCAGAAGTGTCCCATCGTAACAGGCAAGATGGAAGTGCTTGATCTGAGGGGAGAGACGGCTGAGCAGACGAAGAATTCGGATTAGGGAGCAAAAATCCCGACCTCTCCCCCGGCCTCGCCCTTGTCTTTGGAAAAATCCACGTCCTTCACGTCCTCGACCCCTGCTTGAGGTAGCCCCACCTGCATAATAATTCATTTGTGCTGCGACTAACTTGGTCTGAGTGTCTGACTCTTTTTGTTTAGTCTGTCATTCAGCATGCTCCGCGTGTCTTTAAACTTCATCAAAAGTGGCACTTTCCCATCCAAATACAGGACGTGCGTACTTTATTTTGAATATCACTTCTGAGTCCTGACACAAAAGGAGGAACTGCTGCCTTGTTACGGTCGTCTGGGCTGTCTAAGCCAGAATGGCTTGTCATCAAGTCCTGAATGCGGTGTGCCCATTCATCTACCGTCTCATCTTTCTTTTGTTTGGCAGCTGAAATAAGGGACCAGTCGGTGCCCTTTTCATATTTTGCAGTTATTGCAGTTTTCACGGGTTCCCATTGGGCAAGGAAAGGACCCTCATTATTTTGCCCACGAGGCAATGCCTCATTCCACTGCCACTGTTCTCCATTATGCTGCCAATGATTGACAGCAGCCCAAATGGTGCCCATCTTTCTGCGTAGCACCTGAGTCCACTCAGCCGCACTGGGTTTAATATGTTGTCTAGTTGCTGCACCTGTTCCACAAACTTCAACCCACCGATTACCTTAAGATCAGGCAATTCGGACACTACGTCTTTCAGCTCTTGAATATCTCAGTTACGATGTATCATTACAATAGTGGGGTTAGCATTTCCTGGGGTAGCGTGGGATCGTGTCGGGGGTTAGGGACCTCAATTAAAGGGCATGAAAATGTGGGTGCTAAAGGTTTTGGGGACTTAAACAGGGTAAGGTTTTTTAGGCAACTTATCTCTGAGGGTCTTGCTTCTAGTACGTTGTGAAATGGAGGGCTTTTTGTGTGAGTTAGAAGAGCCTCCCATAGCCCCTAACAAGTGGCCGTCAGTCTCACCATCCGGATCTGTAATTGAGGAGGGGTCGCACTGATATTGTTCATCAAAGAAATCATCAGTAACTTCGGCATCGGTAACCACAGGAGCCGTTGGGGCAATGATTGAATGTGGCCGTGGTACGGGTTGTGGGTAAAGTGTTGTAGAGGAGAGCGCTGGATATAAAAGGTTTTTTTTTTTTTATCACTCCTTCTCCTCCTTCCTTCAGCCTGCACTTTCTGTAAAGCTATAAGCAGCTCTTCCTTTTCCTTTCTATTCTTAAGTTCAGCAACTTAAAGCTCATTCCGTTACTGTGCCGCTTCCAACGTACGGTCTTTAATAACCAATTCCCATCTGTCATATATATCCATCCGATAAGGACCTCCATTACAACAACCCTGTGTATTTCTGCACAGTATTTTTCTAATGTCCTGTATCTCATTCACATCTCCGGTTCCTTCCAATACACCATCTACCTGCGCTGTCCTTATTCTACTTTTTACATGCCTTTTTTTAATATCTAATCCTTTCTTCTTTTCAATGAGCTTTCTAGGGGACCCACCTTTCAGTCCCGGCAGTGCACTAGAGCCTGGCGATCCCCCGAAAATAATCCTTCCAATGTTAGGTTTTTAGGACTCTTGGGGGACTGTTTGACTGGCTTGCTAATTGTTTTTTCCCATAGTAAGCGGCAGGATCTCAGCAGAAAATGACTCAGCCCTCGATAAATCCCGTTCCACCTGCCGTCCACTCCTATCCCCGGATTACAGCTTCAGGTGACTTCGTGTCCGTTTATTTGCATCAGCAGAATCCTACATCAATACGCCCCGTGGAGTCCGGGATATGGAGGTTTTTACCCCGATCCCTTCATCAGACGGTTTGTATGTGTCAATCTGCCAGGGTATAGTCTCCGTCACCTTAGCAACAGC